>NW_010123525.1:31459-37239 GCF_000699245.1 Pterocles gutturalis
TCCCTACAGATGTAAATAAGCCCCCAACAGTAACCTGTGTTTATATTCAGGAGAAATATGGCATTTCTAAAACACAAATAAGCTCTCCATGGTATTCTGTATCATGGAAACAGTGTCGGTACAGAAGCAAAAGAAGAGAAAGCATTCATATTATTCAAGGAGCATCTACCTTCTCTTCCAACTGAGCCTGGACAGATTTGAAGAGACATGAAAGCACCGCATGTTCAGCAGTACTTCGGTATTGTTTGTTTATCTCTTGTGCCATTTGAAGGGATCCCCATGCTTATTAAAAAAGTTCACTCTAGAGCAGCCAAGCAAAAACCTTGCTTACTCTGATTTTTCCTTAGATATATGCACAGATATATTAAAAAAACAGCAGATTTTTTCATCACATATCTTTAATGTTTTTTATATTTTTTCAAATGAGACAAACACAGACACACAAGATGGTGAAGAATGATTACATTTACTCAGGAAATAAAGCTTCTTCACGATTCTCGCTGGAGCACAACTAATGGTTAATATTTTGGAACTGTATCTTTATCTGTATTTGAAAAGTCTAATCTAAAGGCTTCTAGAACAAAAATTGAACCAACTTATCACAATTCTTATGCTTCCATTCTCTGAAAGAACATGTCTGGGACACTGGTGTCACTGCAGAATTTACTGCCTGTATTGGAACTGTGCTCATAAATGTCATCATTAATGAGTTTTGGTTTGTGGTAGTTTCTTTGGGTTTTGCTTTTTTTTTTTTTTTTGGTTGTTGTTTTTTGTTTTTTTTTTTTTGTTGTTGTTGTTTTGTTTGGTTTTTTTTTCATTTTTTTAAGAGATTTCAGGAGGAATATTCATTGTAAATATAGTCTTGAAATATGAATTGAATTTATATAAGGGGTTATAGGCTCAGAGTAAACTTTCTTAGTCACCTCACCAGGTATTTCTCATATATATATGGGTAATTGCAGAAAATTTCTGAACTATTTCAGAATCTGTAAGGTCCATGCAAGCAATTATCCAAAACTCCTCTTGCCTTTCTTACCCTACTGAGACCCACCTACACATATATTTTTATCTTCGCCTTCTCATGCAAAGAGTCATTTATAAAGAGAGAGTCAAAACTCAGGCTATGGGGATTTAAACTCTTCTGAATTCCCACTTAGACATACTGTACAAAAAGGAAATTTTTACCCCACTGACCCAGCCTTCACTGATTTCATTTGTAGTGATGAGCTGTTTGGAGAACACTGTGAAAACAGGGCTGTTAAAGGCAAACATTTATAATAATTTCATGCATTGTGTAATTTATCTTAGAATATCCGTCTTGAGCAGAATCGGCACACAGTGAGGGTACCAAAAAAGCACAAGAAAAATGTAAAAATAAAATTTCCATGAGAATTCATACTGTAATTTCTGTAGCAACACACATTTTAGCACCAAATGGAAGATGCCTTGGTAGCAAGGAAGGGGATATCTATTTAATTAGAGTTATAAAGAATCATAGAATCATATAGGTTGGAAAAGACCTTTAAAATCATCAGGTCCTACTGTAAAGCTAATGCTGCCAAGTCCACCACTAAACCATGTCCCTAAGTGACACGTTTACCTGTCTTTTAAATACCTCCAGGGACGGTGACTCAACCACTTCCGTGGGCAGCCTGTTCCAATGCTTGACAACTTTTCAGCACAGAAATTTTTCCCAATTTCTAATCTAAGCCTCCCCTGCCGCAATTTGAGACCATTTCCTCTCATACTATCACTTGTTACTTGGGAGAAGAGACTGACAGTCACCTCACTACAACCTCCTTTCAGGTAGTTGTAGAGAGTGATAAGGTCTCCTCTCAGTCTCCTCTTCTCCAGACTAAACAACCCCAGTTCCCTCAGCCGCTCCCCATATGACCTGTGCTCCAGACCCTTCACCAGCTTTGTTGCTCTTCTTTGGACCTGCTCCAGTACCTCAAGGTCTTTCTTGTGGTGAGGGGCCCAAAACTGCACACAGTATTCAAGGTGTGGCCTCACCAGTGCCGAGTACAGGGGCACAATCACTTCCCTAGTCCTGCTGGCCACACTATTTCTGATGCAGGCCAGGATGCTGTTGGCCTTCTTGGCCACCTGGGCACACTACTGGCTCATATTCAGCCAACTGTTGGCCAACACCCTCAGGTCCTTTTCTGCTGGGCAACTTTCCAGCCACTCCTCTCCAAGCCTGTAGCGTTGCAGGGGGTTGTTGTGACCCAAATGCAGGACCCAGCACTCAGCTGTGTTCAGTCTTATACAATTGGCCTCAGTCCATGGCTCCAGCCTGTCTAGATCCCTCTGCAGAGCCTTCCTACCCTCAAGCAGATCAACACTCCTGCCTAACTTGGTGTCATCTGCAAACTTACTGAGGGTGCACTTGATCCCCTTGTCCAGACCACTGATAAAGATATTAAACAGAACTGGCCCCAATATTGAGCCCTGGGGAACACCACTTGTGACCAGCCACCAACTGGATTTAACTCCATTCACCACAACTCCTTGGGCCCAGCCATCCAGACAGTTTTTTCACACAGTGAAGAGTATGCCCATCCAAGCTGTAGGCAGCCAGCTTCTCCAAGAGAATGCTGTGGGAAACAGTGTCAAAGGCTTTCCTAAAGTCTAGGCAGACAACATACACAGCCCTTCCCCCATCCACTAAGTGTGTCACCTTGTCATAGGAGATCAGGTTAGTCAAGCAGGACCTGCCTTTCATAAACCCATGTTGACTGGGCCTGATCAACTAGTTGTCTTGTACATGATGTGTGATGTTACTCAAGATGATCTGTTCCACAACCTTCCCTTGTACTGATTGTTATGGTTATAACCTGTTATGGTTTAAAAGCTATAAGAACAGATGCTAAATAGGCAGAAAAAAAAGATTTCTATTAGCAAAGTATAAAATATAGCAAGCCACATTTTTTTTCCTACAAGCAGTTTAGCAAATTTCCTTGCTTATTCAAATTTGTTCACACAGTATGTACAGCAACTACTTTACCAAAGCTAAATCAAAACTGACACAAGATCACAACATTTCTGACTTTTGTTTAGCAGCTTGGTAGAACATGAGGAAATCACCTTTTCTGAGCTGCACTTGACATGCACCCTCCATGGTACCACATGTACCCTTCGTTAACTGTAAAGAAGTATAGAATGAATGTAACAATCATGCTTTTTTTCTTTCAACTTTCCAAAAGTGATGCCTTTTCACCTAAATTATATCATTGCCCAAGTGTTTCAAGAAGTTTAATTAAATGTATCACTTCCAATAAATTCCTTGGGCAAACAGACTACCATAGGGGCACATAAAAAATGTGAACATTAATTGCATTTGAGATTAGCCTCATTGAATTGAATTCTCATACACTGATACCCTTTGTACTTAAGCCATAAATATCAGGCATTTATACATCCAGCTATTGGCAAGTTTACTGTAAAGTAATATTCCCACTGGACTGCAAGCCTACACAAGAAAAAGTTCCCACTAACAGAAGTACCTGCTTACAAACAACCAGTGAGACAAACAGAACTTCCCTTTTGATACTCTTTATAAATGAGGTATTTCTGTTCAATATCATTCCATTAACAACCTCTGCATTAGAGAATTGTAGATGGAAAAACCCTATAGTTGTATAAACCATCAAAAAATTCTGGGAAAAAAAAAAAAAAAAGAAAAAACAAAGCAAGGACACCTAATGAAAAATCCAATTTGCTGATAAATTAATTAAATTCCCTAGTGACCCAGCCCTGACTGAACATGCCCCATGTGGGAGAGACTGAAAGACAAATTTGCTAATTAATGTTAATGCAGAGATTGGAACAATTAGAAGAAAAGGCTCACAGCAGAACTTCCCTCTTTTACTCAGTGAATACAAATAACTAAATCTTCACATTTGCAAGAACTATTGTGAATTAAATAATTCCATTACACACAACACAAGTAATAACATCACAGTCCCCTTGTGGAGGGAAATGTAAGCCAAGTGAGAAATAGCTGTTCTTTCTGGGTTTACATTTAATTGTGTCCCAATATCTAGAGTACCATATGAAAATCATAAGGGATTAGTACTATTGTGGCACTTCAAATAGTCTAAAAGATTATCGTGCCTGAACGTCTTGTCTAGGCATACTCTAATAGGGACTTTTTACTATTTGTAATTAATTGGTTATAATAATTGTATTTCAGTGAATACAGTTGTAAAATAGAAAAGTGGATAAACTCACCTGTATGGTATTATGGACTGATGAGTGATAGGATAGCTCCAGATGGCTCAGATTAAAAGTGGCTGAATTCCCTTTATCTGTACTTACTTTCACCACTGATACAGTTAATTTTTACAATAAGTAGATGAAGACTACATACATGGTGGTGACTTGCCTGACTCCTTCCTAGTTTTAATAGGTCTGTTTTAAAAATTAATTCTGTATGAAGTAATCTTCTCAGCCTACACAAGGGAATCTTATAATACCAGTTATAATTTTATTGAGTTTATTGGTTTCTACATGAAAGCAAAAATAGTGCAAAAGACATTTGCCAGTTCCTGATGTTTTTACCATTTCTATAAATTACTCCTTTAAGATTGTTTATGATATATTTCCATTTTGCCACTATGCTATCTCTTAATTACTGATCAATATGACTCTAAATATAGATTTACTCAAATGGTAGACTATAAGGAGCCGTAATAGACTACTGGGTAACTAATGTCTGTTTTAACAAGTCCATAACCATGTATTTGCTATACAAGATACTTTACTATGGCTCCAAAGGAGCTATTACAAGCTATTGACTTTGAGCACATTCCTACCCATCTAATTATGTATTAATGTTACTGCTGTTACTGTCACAACAGAAAGAAAATTGAAGCGAGACAAAAAGTTAAGAAGTAAAGTAAAGGTAAACTTATTTAGCATCAAAGATTCTAAAGGAAATGTTTATTCTCTGCTGTTTACATGTTTCTTGGTAAAAACATAAAATTTATGAGTAGCTGAAAGGAAGAAGGAGGACTATTAGAGTTTTCTAACACTCAGTGGATTCAGTTTCCAGTAATTTAGACAGCTGTTTTGTTTCCTTCTAAATTCCTGATCAGAGGCATCCTGCAAACTTCTATTTTAATATGGAGCTGAGTGAAAAGAACAAGCATGGTTTCTTTTCACACCTGTGCCATTGCTCTCCATGTGATTCTCAACCTAAATCCTCACTGGAAGGATTCTTTTTGATTTACCTGGGTTCAATTTTCAGTTATGTAAGGAAACGGGAAGCAAGGAAAATTTCATTTATTTCTTCATTTTACAATGAAGAATTTGCACAGCTTCAGTGCTGGCAGCATGGAAAAAGCAAAGAAATAGAAGAAGGACATAAGATATCTTCTGAAACGGAAGCAAAGCTAAAATGAAAGAACAACTCTCTGCAAATAACCTAAGTATGTTTCCAACACCCCAAAAGACCGCAAAACTTTGAGATACGCTCCCAGCTTTCCTGCATTCATGGGTTTGACTGTATTCAAATTTAGAGAAATTACAACAACTATCTCAGGCTGATAGTGGAAAACAGAGTGGATGTATCTGATGGTGCAATCAAAGACAAGCTAGGGACAGTATAATTTTGGAAGACAGCAAGTTTCTAAGCCTTTCTCTGCAACATTAAGATTCTCTAAGGACTCTTGCAACTACATGTATGATGGTCAGACAATCCACACCTGGACATCTTATTTTTCCAACAGATAGCAGACATACCAATAAAGTGGGTCAAAAGCAGAGTCCTTTCCTAA
>NW_010123525.1:37270-41894 GCF_000699245.1 Pterocles gutturalis
TTCTTGCTGAAAAGTTTCTTAAAAAGCCGAGAATGCAGAGTGCAGACTATTTTTCCTTTAAATAAAAAAACCCAAAATCTTTAACTCTGTTCTTCAGTAGTGTGTTCAGTCTTCAGCATCTCTAAATCAAGACCTTTTTCTAAAACATGCAACAGTTTTTATGCCCCAAGGGAAAGAATGGTAAATAGAATTTTTCAGCAAAATTGCTCCTGAACATGATTTACGATGACCTCTGACCGGAGACTTCCTGAATTGAGAATGAATCACCCTGGCAGCCACAGAAAACTAAGCAACAGAGGCTTAGAAATATCCGCAGAACACAGTTTCCCAAGCCATGTGATTCTGTCCTGCCCATGGCAAGGAGGTTAGAACTAGATGATCTTTAAGGTGCCTTCCAACCCAAACCATTCTATGATTCTAAACACTACCCAAACCCTTAGACAGAATCCATTTCACCTAACTTCAGGCATCTGTGGTGTAAATGCTCAGAGCTGAACTAACCAATTAATATAAGCAACCTCTGTTGTTATTTGACAGAAACAAACACTTTGAAAGCACAATACATTTGAGTTATTTTCACCATCTCTACCAGAATGAGTTGATCTACATTGTAATATCAATGTTAAAAAAAGCTTAAGATGCCCATCTTAAATATGTAGTAATCCATATTTAGTTTGATTAATTCCCCTCAAAGTTTAAGGAATACGAAAGACCACAATTTACATACAAAAAAAAAAAAATACACAAAGGAACAAGTAAGATAAAGAGCTTTCCAAGTTTCCTTCAGCAGTATCTCACCATCAATTGCACTAAAAATTACAGCCCACAGATAATATTTTTTAAAAATAAACAGAAACCCCACACCCAAGCAAAATATGTCTAAGAATCATCTGAATAGCCTGACTTTCCTTCAACTTTGAGAGTTTTAGTGAACCACCACTTCCAAGGAAATTGCTTAAAACACATACTAACCATCTTGGAATAAGACTATCACCTGTTATTCCTAGTAATAATGAGATTTGAAGGCACATCTGGAGGTCATTAGGGGTATCTTTGAGGATTGGTTCAACTTCAAAAGTAGCTCAGGTTCTTAGGGCCAAACCCAACTGAGTTTTGAATATCTCTAAGAAGGGAGACCTAAGAAGGTCCACAGCCCCTCTGGGCCACCTACTCCAGTATCTGACCATCCTCTTTGTGATTTTTTTTCCTAAAAATGTAAAAAATCCCTTATATCTGCAAGCATTACAAAATGTGGCAAAAAAGCAATAACATTGTTGTTAGCAACAACATTCTGCAGTCCTTCATTTAATAGGCAGTATTCAGCATGAGAAAGAAGCAGAGGAAGCATGTAGGCAGACTACCTAGAGAGAAACCCAATAACCTCTAAATTATTTTCTTGGCATAGTTTAGTAAACTGCTTAGTTTGATTCAAAGTGATAATACATGTAGTTTTTGCAGTTCTACTCTTTAAAGCCAAAAGAGACAAAAAAAGAAGAGATTTCTTCTTTAAAGAAATCTGAGGACAAGAGGCTACAGTATTTTTTTGATAATTTCACTAAAATCATCAACTGAGCAATGGCTGTTGCCAGGTGCTCTATTATGTTTAACTGACATTGCTACACACAGCTAACAGCTCAGGTTATAGACAGATATGCACTCTGTTCCTGATGCCCCCAGCTCAGTTTTAAACCACACTGACTACTATAGCTGTATTTGATCTTTATTTCATAGAAGAAGACTGCATTGCAAGTGAAAGAACAGGACAGAATGAGGAATCGTGGCTTAGTTGCATATCTGGAACAGCCTCAAAGAAATTACAGACATTGTAAGCATAAAATCACTGACTGAATTCATTAACTAATGAAATGTCATTTTTTCAGTTCCTTCCTTCTGCATTGTAGTACTGTGTGCCCTTGAACTGCTGCCTGTACTCACAAGTCTTTATTGTTGGAAAAAAATGAATGAGACACTCTAACGTACTTTCTATTATATATGTTATGAACAATTCCAAATTATGCCAAATAGTCAGAACAGGGTTGCAAAAATGCTGCAAAAGCAACACTGATATATAGAATTCAGGAGCAGGAAATATTTTTGCAGTATCATCAAAACTAGAGCCAAATAGCCAAACATAGAAATAGTCATATCTTTATTTTGTATTGTAGAATGGTTTATTGCAGCTCTTGCTTCCACTATATATTCTGAAGTCAAAATTAGGGCAGTTAAGCATAGGTTTACTAGGGCAGGTAATATCACCAGCAAACAAATCAAACCAAAAGGATTTTTCCTACATTAAGACAACTGAACCTTGTAACTGCACCTTTCAGAAGAGTAAAATAAAGACACCAAATAGCAGTAGATGTCCGTCTGCATCATTTCCCCTCTACTTTTAGCTCATAAGAAGCAGTTTGAACAGTTACAGCTTTGTGCTGATTAGATGATGCTGTAGGCAGAGTGGAACAGTCCTATGCCAGAGCCAGTGACCTCCATTACATAGGAATGTGCATGCTGTGAGGATTACTAAAGCTGTCCTGGTTGCACAGGACCACCAGCTCATCTCATCTATTTTAGACACCAGTGTTAGGATATGATGCATCACACCCCTGAAGTGTATATTTGTTTCCCATGAACATAAAGGCTGCACAGGGAATGTAAACACTACTGTCTGCATAGGCGATACCTAGAGTAACAGGAGCTGTTCTTGCCCAGGCAGTCAAGGGACCTTCTTGAGGACCAGTATTTCTGGGGCTAGAAATTGTGTATTTCTAGTGACAGTGTCATGAACAGAACCTGCAGATGGCAGTTATCAGTGGCCACTGAGGAGCTGGCAGCTCTGGGACTGGGGAGCGACCCTGCCTTGCTTGCTGGCAAGTGCATGGGGCAATGCTGGGGAGTGTGGAATCGGGTTTGGAGTAAGGGGAGAAAATGGAGGTTGGTAGCAGAGGGGAAAACAGAAACAAGGTTGGTTTCCTGATCTGGAGAAGGTGAGGAAAAATGAAGGAAGTGTGTGGATGTGGGGTCCTGAGTTGAGGTGCTGAGAAGGACAAGGAGCTGAAGATGGGCTTTCGGCAAACTGTTAAGATGATGAGGAGGCAGATAATGATACTGTGTTTAAAAAAGCTGTGACTCCTTTAAACTTTCCTCTCACTTCAACATTATTTTAGACCATATTTAAGAACATATTTTTTTTCTGTCCTGTGAGGATAGGATGTGAGGCCAGGCCTCCTTCATGCTGTGAACTGAAGTAATCAACTGATCCCAGGATGACATCCCTGTAGAAGGGTTGAGAGATATATTCCTGAATAATGGTCCTGAAGCACAGGCAAATGCAAATACAAAAAAATAATAGATGAAAATTAAACTGAAACAGAAGCTAATTAGTAGTCAATGAGAGGATGGTTTGGAATCAAGGAATAAAATACATCCCCTGTGTGTGTTCCATCCCCCATGTCCTGCTCCCCCCACCCCATTTCTGCTGCCTTCTATTTTAGTTTCTGTTCAATTTAAGCCAGTATCAGGAATTCACAGAAGATTAAATTAAATCGCTTCCTTTAGAAAATAAATTACAAAGGACGACCTACTAAAAGCAGTGTCTTTAGAAGTGGATAGTAAATGGCAAAACTAATATCCAGTCTGAACTGAGAATAATTCAGGTTTCTGTTTGAAAAAAAAGAGCCCAAAGGAATTTGGAAAAAATAACAGCAACTGAACTCAATGAGGGTTTAAGAAAACTACTCAAGAAGTAGGTAGAAGTTCTTACAAATCAAATATTAAGGCTGCAACTACAGCTTTATTTTTAAAATCCTTTCTCCTAATGCAAACCAAATAGCTCTCTAAGACACTTGCCTTAATTCATATGCCTCCTTCCAAGCACTGACATTTTTTCTGATCACGTAAAACTCCACACTGGCAAGGATCATGTTGTAAAGTATCAGAAGTTAGTAAAGCAACTCATTAGAACTGAATTTATAGCAATTCAGGTATTGCATGGTGTTCTGTTCTTCCAGATCGCCAGGATGTCAGTAACAGTATTGCCAGTGAGTGAAAAAGCGTTAAGAGCTATACATAAATGATACATTTCCCAGAGCTCGTATGAAAGTCATGACACCTTTGCTAGAGGAACTGCTAGGTTAAAACTTTCCTGGTTGTCATATTCAAACTGAAAATTAATTGTCTGATGAGTTAAAATGGCTTTTTCCAATTATCTCTTAATCTAATTTTGTATGTTTTCATAGAAAGGTTCCCAGCCAGTAGCAGCATTGCCTACACACAAAGCTACATCATGCTGCTGTGTTGTACATGAAATCCAAAGGTTTTACTTTTAGTGTCAGCATGCATGAGAAAGATTTTCACAGTTGCTTTGAGTTGTATTTCTTAAGAGATATGGCTTTCCTTGTTCATTATTGCTTTAAAATAGCTATGTCTTTTGTACATTATTACTGGGTTTCACGGTGGTTTTTTACCCTCCTGTACTGAAATACTGAACAGTGCTTCATTTACCAAAAAGCAGATGATTCTTCCTGCTATTCCTGTAGCCAAATGTTTGATTCAGATGGGGTTTTGCATCTGTTATATCAGTTATGGGAATTGCAGGAACTCATTAGCACTCAAGCCTTATGTCTTC
>NW_010123525.1:41925-46425 GCF_000699245.1 Pterocles gutturalis
AAAGAGTGGAAAATGAGTGCCCCACAAATAATCCACAGCAGGAGGTTTTGTCCGTTCAGAGATATCAAGACAGGTGTTTCTAGTTCTGCGGGTGTTTCTATAGGTATTTCTAAAATACCTACTTTTTCTTCATAAATATGCTGCCAATGAATGAGTCTGACCATTGATTTGACTGAGAATATAAACACTGGAACACAAATCTGTAATTTACTTTTAGGTGACCTCTTATGGATTGGATTTACTTTAACATAAGCAATCCATGTTCTGCAAATACTTCTAAAATAAACTTTGGAGGCTACTTTTCAAAGTTATACTGTATGTACTGGCAAAGCTCTATTTAGATATTTTCCCCTTTTTATTGGTACCTTCATAGAACAACACCTTGCTGGCATATGAATACATGTAACTCCTCTCACCACGATAACAGTGGCTTGTTGTTGGAATGGCTGTTGTCCAGGAATTTAATGCAATTGAATGCTTGTTGTGACTTTATCACTTCTTTTCAGGACAGGCATTTTTAAGCAGCATGGCAAAACAAGAAAAGGAATACATTTGTTTTCTTCATCTTTCTCCAGAATTTCTTTAGGGCACAAAGGTGTTGCCATTTGGATGCTTTAAAGTATAAATAACATATTTGCTCCCTTTTATGCTGAATAAACAGACAAGGCCCCTATGAAATGTCAGATATATTCTTAGCAACTGAGTTATTTCTCATAAAGGATCAGCAAACCTAAGCATTTTTTTTCTTTTTTATAATTAGCAGCTTTGCCTTTCCAGTCAATCCTTTTCTATATCTTAACATCCCAGAAGTTCTGTTCTGTTCCCTTTGAGGTCTGTTGCCTGACGCATATAAGATAATGTTTTTATTTCGGTGCCATATCCCCATGGAAACAGGAATTACACTGCCATTTATTGAGTGTTTTTGAGAACAGTTGCCCAGCCACCACCTCTTAAAAATCAGTTGGCTAGTTATGCTGCACCAAATAGGACTTGCCAGTGGGTACTAGGAAAAGTATGTATGTTCCCTGTAGTAAGGTGAAAGACATTGCAAAGCACTTAAATACACTGTTGAGAATGAATAATAAGACCACTGAAGACAGAATTATTTCCATATACATGCAAAAATGACATAATTGAGTGATTGTGTAAAGCAGCTCTGCTGTGAGCAGAGAAGGCTGTTCAATAATAAATTCAATAATTATTTTCAGAACTTTTGTCATTAAATGAGTGGCAGCATTTGGCCAGATTATTTTTGGTTTGACAGTTGTGATAAGGAATCCACTTTATTCCAGTTCTTGTGGTAAGTTTCTTCCACTTATCCCAACCAAAGAAGCCACACAGAAAATGACTGGATATAATTCATAACACAGCCTATGAGAACAGAGGTTTGTTTAATTTCCAAGACCAGCCTGCTTCATGTATTATTCCTGCAATTTAATGCAATGACTTTCTTAATGTTTCGCTTGGATTCACTTCAGTAAAATGTCCTTTACTCCTCCTCCCTCCCCCCAGTTTCCTGCTCAGAAATTGCAGATTAATGAGAATTTACATGGATGAAATGAATTCTACCCCATCGACTCTCAGTTATTTGTGGGTGGTTTACAAGTTGTGCATTAGCTGAACTGCAGATACAGGGACACTAAGCTGGCTCCTTGCAGAGCCAGGTCTGGTCTGGCAAGGCTTGTATGCTCATATACAGTACTGTGGGAAGGTGACTATAGTTTCCACGGTCAGGTTGGCCCAGAAGCAGCTCAGACACTTTACAGAGCCTAAACTAATACCACTTGGTCTCCTTGCACCATGCAGAGTCAACCAAACGGCTCTGCATGAAGTTAGTCCAAGTCTGGCATGGTTGGCTTGGAGAGGACATAAAGAGTTTGACTGGCACAGCGTGATAGCTCATAGAGCTTTCTTTCTCCATGTTTCTGCACTGTTTTCCAGCAGTGCTCCTGGTCCAAGGGATTACTGCTGAGGCAGAATGGAACTAATGTACAGAGCCAGCGTGTGTCTGGTGCTGTGCCCAAGCTGGTACACACTGCTAGACTGGCAGTCTGGGACAGAGACAACTGAATGGCTCTGCTAAAGTCAGCTGGGGTCTACCTGCCTTGTTGGGTCTGACAGTGATACTCGTCATTGACTGTCTTTGTCTTATGCTTGTTGAATTCTTTTGTATATCTCAGGTATCCCTACCCTCCTTACCTGTGGCCAGCTCATGCTAAATTCCTGTCTGAAACAAGGCTGGGTTTTGGGTATACTTTTCAACTAAAGTTTGGGAAAGAAACACTTTTTCTCAGTGAAAAAACTAATTTCTGGCTAAAATATGTATATGGAAGCATTCTTCTGGTGTAAGAATAACAAGAGCATTTAGTTTTTCTTAAAACTTCTTTTAATCATGTTACAAATTTCCATTTCATCTGATGTAAAATAGAATAGAATAGAATAGAATAGACTATTTCAGTTGGAAGGGACCTACACTGATCATCTAGTCCAACTGCCTGACCAATTCAGGACTGGCCAAAAGTTAAAGCATATTATTAAGGGTATTGTCCAAATGCCTCTTAAAACATGGACACGCATGTCACACAGGAATGTTTTTGCCCATCTTCTGATTTCAGCTGTGGAAATTTCCTGAAGAAACAACATTTTGAAGAATAAATTGTTGTGGAGAGACAGGACACTCTGATTTTCCTCCTGAATGGATTAAAGTGGGTGCTTGCTTGCAGGCACTGCTCAGATGTATACCTGTCCCTCAGGAGCTGGGCACTGCAGCAGTCATTCCCATGGGAGATGCCCACCTAAAGGATTAAGGAGGCTGGTACCTCCAGCTAGCACTCTTGACTGTGTAGCAGGTGCCTGCCTGGAAGCACCCATGGGTCTGATCTGCCCCAAACTCCTGGACTCCTGACTTAATATTTGGGAGAGAGGAAGTTATAATAATGCCAGATCCCTGCTAAGGGTCCAGCTGTCAGGGCATTGAAACATGATCTATACATAACTGAGCAGTGGGACATGCCAGCCTAGTACGGGCTGCATCAAGGCTTTCTTTTGTGGCTGCATGCAAGTTGGGAAAAAAATCTGGAGCTTATCAGCCAAATCATGCTGGAGAATTGAATGTGAGAGTGCTTGTTAGCACTGACCCAAGGGATCCAGACTTACTACTATAGACAGTGTTGTTTCTCACCTGGGAATGTTTGCCTAGCGGAGGGGTAACCTGAGGAGGATTCATAAAATATCTAGCTTCCAAGGGAGCCAGTCATTACTGGTCTGGAGTCTCTACAAAGGGAGCCTCCAGACCCAAAGCTCCATAGCGGGCAGTCTGCATTCCTCCATCCCAAATATGCTGTACAGCAAGGCTGCTCAAAAGCCATTAATACATCTCTAAATTATACTATTCTTTTTCAACAATGAGGTTAAAATGGTTTTGAAGAGGAGCATATGATAGGACGTCCTTACTTTATACTGTTTCTACAGATGAAAGGGTTGTACTGGAGCAGACCCAGAGAAGGTAGAATATAACCTGACTACCAATGAGCATTGCTGCCCATTTAGGAGTACAGGAAACAAAGACAAACTAAATTATTTACTGTACACGCTTGAAAAGAATCTTAAAGATTACATCTTATTGCATGAAACTCTTTTATCAAACCCCACATCAACAGCCATGAATATGTCAACTTGGAATTTGATACAGCATTTAATTTGGCCAGGGATCTGGCTTAGCTCTGAGTGGACTTCTTGAGCTTTTGTGTTGGGAAGCTTGTTCCTGTGCCTTGTTTTGCTAACATTTTCTGTTTTCTGATAGATTCTTCTGGGTACTGAAATGTTGAGAGAGCATTAACAAACATCAGTAATTCAAAACTAGGTTTCCAAAGGAGCAATCAGTGAATGACCGGTCATACATAAGTTGTTGAGAAAGCTAAATGACATTCTTGAAGGGAAATGTTTACATGAAACAAAGCCTACCCTGAATTTAAATGTTTTTTTACGGTACTAGAAGATGTAGTATCTGTCACACACATATCCAGGGGAACATGAAGCTTTGGGAATCTGATCCTGTAAAGAGGAATTCTAGGTATTTCTGTATGCAGCACTGATCTCCCTATAGATTTCTTGAGAGATCTGAAATCTAAAATGCTACATGATATTATCACTCTGTGTACCATATATATGTGACCGTATAAAATATGTCTTTTTAAGAGGATATCTTATTTTTCAATTGATTTTGAGAAAAGTTTCTATTGCATTAATTCATGATACGTACAGCAGGCTTTTTCCTTTGTTGTGGGTATGCCTTTTCCTTGGCATAAAACTTACACCCCTTGAAGCTGATGCATCCCAGTACAAAGAAAAAACTTCTAGAAGCATTATCCACTTGTGATGATGTCATGTTTCTGGAATTATCTGTTTTAGAGAATAGGAGATTAAGGGAAAACCCAAAATTAAGAAATGCATTTGTGACTGATTTTTCAGCCTTGTTATTCCAGATGAAAGCAAAGGAAA
>NW_010123525.1:46456-70484 GCF_000699245.1 Pterocles gutturalis
CCTCTGTTAAACATCAGCATGTAATCCTCATGCTGATTGTGAAACAGTAGCAAAATCAAAGGGAACATCTGCTCAAGGTACTCTCAATGAGGAGAAGGATGGATTGATTCTTTTGTCTGAAGTTTCAGACAGTCTTTGTGCTCTGGAAAGGGGGGGCGGCACCAACATCTCTGGAAGAGTGCCAGCGTGCAAATTCTAGTATCTCTCATCCCTTCCAGCACAGATTTTCCAAAGCATATGAAGAATATGTAGCACTTTAGAGCAGAGAGAAGTATTAATCCAGGTAAAACTACTAGTAGAATTTTTCAGAGAGGTTTTATATAGCCTTTTTAAACAAATATTTCTTGTGAGTGCTTATCAGGCAGAAGAGAATCCCAGGGCAAAACCTGTTGTATTCAGTTTCAATCAGAGTGATGATCTCATTGTCCTGTTTTTGAATATGATAGGAATACATTTTCTCTTGGTATTACAATGCCCTTTTCTAAGGAAGCAGCAGTAAGCTTTTTCTGAGGCATATTAATGAAGTCCTTTGACAGAAGCTAGACCTCATAGGAAATTCCTACCTGACTTTAATTCAGTTCTCAAAAACAAAGGGATGAAGAGCTGTACAGCCTTTTTTTTTTTTTTTTTAACTTTGCAAAGTATTTTTAAAAATTTTGCTTTCTAAAAATATAGAAAATGTAAAAAATATGGACACCTCCCTAATCCCCACCCTGAGCATCTGTGGATTAGTTCAGTTTGGCTGTCAGGTTTTGCTCACAAAACAGCCCTAATGATTTCTCTTCCTCCAAATGTCCTCTTAAAAACATGTGATACCCCCTTAGAACAGCTTATAAATTATATGCTTCACCACCTCCCTTTGAAAAGATGGAGAGGAGTCACTGAGGAACGAGGACACTGTCAGAGAGCTTAAGGAGTAGTTTAGAAGTGTCTCTCTCTGCAGTGAGGAGTAGGTATTTCCATCATCCACAGAAGAAACTCTAAATTGCTGCAGCCTATTGCGACTCCTGTAAATAGATTAAGTGCACAGAACGAAGTTGTCTAGAACCACTAGAGACAAACTGCATGCTTCAGAAGATAAAAAAAAAAGCTGGTTTCCATCCCTGCTTTGAGCTGGGAATCAGTGAGGAGATGGGACTGGGTGGACTATCTCAAGGAGCATCTTGCTCCATGCTATTTAGGCATCAGCTGTGTGGAAGTGGACTTTGCTCACACACTGTCTGGGATGGAGGTTCCTTTGCTCTTTTGCCTTTAGATTATATCTGACCTGCAGTCCTTGCAGATATACCTAAACACATTTTAAATTATTGGCAAGCTGCAGCAGCAGGGAGCCCAGTGCATGCTAACTGACAGAATATTTTACTTTTCTTGATGGGTGGCTTTTCCCACACCATTATGAGCCATGTTACCTCAGCTAAACAGAAGCCAGTGTCTGAGATAACAGATATGAAGTAGCTTAGTTAATTCAAAATTACCTGCAGACATGGTGCTTCAGATTTACTGTTTGTTTATTGTTCTTGAAGATAAAAGGGAGTAAAAGCAATTTTTGTGTGTTAATATATTTCTTTTTAAAAAAACTTCTGCAAACAACAAATAACAAAGGACTGGAAGAGGTGTGGGTCATGCAGATTTGTTATTTCAAGACTCTTATGATACAATGGATTTCATAAAATTATCAGGCTGCACCCTAAAAGCAATTAATTTTGTCCTCACTACTTCAATGTAAAGCAATTCCAGAAATTCAGTGCTCTAATTTTGCAAAGCTCTTCTTCAATTCTCAGAAAAATTATATTCTTGTATCATCATCCTTTAGCTTAACTTAAATTTCTCTTTTATTTTCTTAAGCTTGTTTCTCACATAACGTACTGGGTCTGGCTGGGATGGAGTTAATTTTCTTCACAGCAGACTATACGGTGCTGTGTTTCAGATGACTAAAACAGTGCTGATAACACACTAGTGTTTCGGCTATTGCTGAACAGTGCCTGCACAGCATTGAGGCTTTCTTGGTTTCTCATGCTGCCCCCCCACAAAAATAGGCTGGGGGTGGGCAAGAGGCTGGGAAGGGACACAGCTGGGATAGCCGACCTTAATTGACCAAAGGGATATTCCATACCGTATGACATCATGCTCAGCAATAAAAGTTCAAGGAAAGGAGGAAGGGATTGACATTCATGGTTACGGTGTTGGTCTTCACAAATAATCCTTACAAGTGTTGACGCTCTGCTTTCATGGAAATGGCTAACCATCTGACTGCCAATGGGAAGCAGTGAATGAATACCTTATTTTGCTTTGCTTCACACAGAACTTTGATTCATCAGGTAAACTGTTTTTATCTTCACCCGCAGGTTTTCAGCTTTTGCTCTTGCAATCTTCTCCCCCATCCTGCTGGGAGAAAGCGAGTGAGTGCCTGGGTGGGTAATTAGCTGCTGGCCAGGTCAATCCACCACTAATAAAGAGAACAATAACATGTTCTTACTCTCTTCCATTCTTCATTTTTGTAGCTCTTCCTAGAGCTGGAGCGTACTCACAACCATTCCCTACCAGTTCCATTTTGGACCCTTTTTTCCTGACTACAAACTGCCTTTTATTGGTTTGATTATTTTTTTTCACTAATGAAAACATTTCTAATGGTTCATCCCAGGATGTAGTTTTCTTTTTCATTGCACTAATGGATCACACTTAGGTACACTAACTTTCTAATTGCTTCATCCTGTGACCGTGAATAATACTCAGTAATCATTTCTTCTCTGACCAGCACAGCTCAAAGAAAAGGAAAGTGTCGATTGTCTACATCATCACAGATGTGTTCACACTACAAAAAAGTCAAATAATAATTTACAATTTACTGTTATTACATATTATAATGGCATACTTTGTTCAAGGAAACCATTTGCACTTTCTCACATTTTTTTAAAGACCTGTACAGTAAGGTCATGGTTCATGTCTACAAAGCATCAGTGGTACTTTGGGGAGAGTAAAGTACGAACTCTTAAACTTTGTGCTTCAGATTTTCTACTATGTCAAATTTTGTGAAAAATGTTAGGGTTAAAGTGGATAATACAAATCTTACAATAAAGGGAAAAGTGTCATTTGGCTGTTATGGAAAACAAGATGAAAGACAGTTGCTCAGTGAGTGGGTCTGAACACTTGCCCTGCCCAGAAGAAATTGGCTTGGGTATGTCATCTCACAAAAATTTACAGTTGAGATACCTCTGACAAAACACAGATTTATTTTGTCATCCTTTCCCCCTTAGTCTATGAAGGGAAACAGACTCTGCTAAGGCAGAGTTCATCTCACCCTAATGTTATGTGCTCTCAGTGTTAGGTAATATGAACACTTGGTTTGGATTCTTTTGTCGTCTGGAAAGGGTTTCCTAAATATCCTCCATCTCCCCCTTACTTTTTTTCTGAGTTTCATTAGATAATTTTATAAGCTTAATTTATTCTTTTTTCAGCTCTGAAAAAAAATCTAATTTTTTTTTTTTTTTTTGCACATTAACAAGAATGACAAAAAAGTGTAAGAGGATCAGGTTCAAAATGGAAACAAACTTAATTCCCTCTCCTTCTTCCTCCAGGTAAAGAGATTTCTGAACACTTGCTTCCTAGCACATGAAGTTTTCTTGCCCTATATTTTAGCTTTTTAATTATTTTTAATCAAGGATGAACAGAATTTCTGTCAAACTGAGATATACCCTGACTTGGTAAAAAAAAAAAAAAGGGTTGTATAGTTGGCAAAATTACAGAAAGATGGTTTATAGGCTGCAGCAAGTAAGAACTACTGGTGTAAAATGATTATCAATTACTCATTTTCAAACAGCTATCTCACTGGATCCATTCTACCTACTATATTGCAGTGCATTATCAACTTAATTCAGGTAGTTAGTAACTTGATTTTCTCATTTTGTTATTATGTATAGAGAGCAATTGTTTTTGTAATTATGGTAATAAACGATATTTGAACCTGATTTACCCTCCCACAACTTTAGGCACCTCAGTTATGTGTGTAAGTTGTGATCCTTTTTCAGCTCTCCCAGTACAGAAGCTCCCTTTATGTCTGGTGGAAGGAGAAAAGGAACTCTCAGGAAAATGAAGGTCTTAAGTGACCTCACTGAAAAACTTGAATCAGGCAGGCTGGGTTTTGGCCATGCTCATTACCACACAGAGAGGTGATTGATTCACCATTTTGAATTCTAGTATGGTTTTGGCAAATCTGGCACTGTTTAACACACTTGTTTGAAATGGAGTTAAATTTTTTTCTGAAGTTTTTCTCAATCTGCTAACTTGAAACTTTTGAAGGCTTTGAGCTCTCCTAATGTCTCCTGATATTAGTCAGTTCTGTACACAGCAGGCACATAGTGTATCTCTGAGGATTTGTGCTATTTGTAATTTTCTATTGCTATTTTTCTAAGGAGGTGTTGGATCTAAAATCAGGACAGAAATCAATGATAACAAGAGGTCATTTTCCCAATAATGTACGCACTACCTATGAAAGCACCCATAAATTGGCTGTTTAAATGTCTGAATTTACAAGAGGCATTCAGAACTACCTTTAGGATCTTCATATAGTCCCTTGCAGTATGCTAATGAAGTATTGTAAAAAGTAAATAATATCAGAGTTGCAGTCCTCTCGCACAACAGTTTCTGCTCTGAGTCCAAAATATCTTTGACAGTTTCTGTTATTTCTTTCAGCATCTCACACTTAATATCCTGCTCCCTGTAATTATTTTGGTCTTTATTTTCTTATTATTCCCACATTCAAGAATATTTTATTTTCTGCCTTGAGAAATTTATATATTCTTAATGGAAAATATATTCTTGCTATTTGTTAAATATACTATTAGCTTCATTTCCGACCTTTTTTTTTTCAGCTGCATTCATTTTATACAGTCCCTTGGATATAGCTAGAGTGTATAATTTCAGGTTTGTGCTTCTTTGTTCATCAACATTATCCTTCTTTATTTCTGGTGTATTTTTAGCTCGATTGCATGCATAACCCTTGGGCATACATTAATTTATCTTTGAATGTTTTCCATTTCCCTCTGTGTCCTTTATCTCTATTGATTTATCCTGCTTGATTTCATCCTGTGCTTTTACATTCTTCTAAGACTCACTCTTTGAAATTTAACATCCTTTTTTTTTCCTTTTGTGGTTTTACCTGTGTCCTAATTACCACCTTAATTAGGTTATGAACACAATTGCAAAGAGTCCTACTCACATCTGCAATCCTGTTATATTTACCACACACAGATTTAGCCAAAGATTGATTTTTTTTTCTCTAAATTCTTCCTTTTTCCCTGATGGAAATATAGTATAATGCTGTGCCTTAACCACAGAACTAATAAGTATCTTGATTTATTTCTCTTATCTAATGAGCCTAAATTTACTAATTCAGAACTTCAACAATTTGTTTTAGTTTGCTCATCTCTTCTCATGTAATTTTGTGGTTACAGCTCCTATATGTTGCTATGTATTTTTTCAACCAGAGGCTATCAATTTGGTTTTTTCTTTTTTTTCTCTTTTGCTCTAGTCTCATGTCAAAACATGATAAATGACCTCTACTGTCACATTTTCAAATATAAACTACGTTTACACTTTTCTTAAGAAAAAGGTTACAACCCTGTCTTCCTTTCCAAATTTCTCATTTTTTTAATTGTCTTGTAATTGTTATTCAAAATTTGCTTTTTGTTCCAAATGTTATCTACATGAATTTTTTCTCCTCTCCTACTCCTTTGACTTTCCAATTTATCTCAGGTTTTTGTATCAATCCTTTGTAGACTTTCACAGCATTCATCTGATCAATCTTAAGTTAACTGTATCACATGACTTTTTTTATTTGTATGTGCCTGACAGTCTTTGCCATGGTGACTGTATTAGCATTGCCATGCACAGGACAAAATTAAATTTTTTCAGGAATGTACTAGGCTATTGTACAGCTTTAGCATAATGAACATACAAGTTGCTGTTAATTGTGTAGTAGGAGTAGGTAGATCCAAATACTTGGTGCTTCTATGAGAACTTATGCGTGGCTATAGGAAAAAAAAAAGCAACCACATTGTTTTGTCCTCACATTTGTTTCTTCCTCCTCATTTAAGTAACTTTCCCTTGCTTATAGTAGATGGTTTCCTTGCATTACCCAGAAATAACAGTAGGAAGGAGCTGAACAGCAAGAAGTAGAGTATGCTCCAGCTGAGTTGTCATTTCTTTCACCTATAATAAATTTGAGGACCAGAAAGCATTTAAAGAGACTCAGTACTTTATGAATTTGTATCTCCATCACATTTATTACTGTGTGTTTGTTTTTTAAAAAATTATCCTATTGCATTTTTCTTCAGGTTGCTTTCTAGCCATCAAGACGCACTGATCCTGAGATAAAAACTCAGATTGCCTTGGACACCAGCTTTACCCTTGCAGGTAATGGTGCAGTAACTTCAAAATTGTTCACCTGAAACTTCATTGCAAACTTTACTTTTTGACAGCATTGTTGTGAAGTTCAGAAAATACTGGGAATGGTTTGAAATCTTGTAGACTCTTTATTTCAAAACCCAATCCCATCCTGCAGTGTAAGATATTAATACTTTCTCTTTTCAAAGACAATCTTGTTGCCTTTATTTCTCTTCAGTAACTACTGCAATAGCACATTGTGTGTGTGTGTGTGTGTGACTATGGCTATTTGTGCAGGGCTCTCCTACAGGAAGGTGGGGTAGTGTTGGGAGGTGAGAGGGAAGAAAGCAGCATAACGCATGGATGACTTCCTCCTCGAAATCCTCATCCAAAATTTGAGATATATCATCTGCCCGCACCACAGCTCCCTCCATTCATGTTCCCAGTGCAGCTTTTTCTGCACCATGTTCTAAAACCTTTTGTACTGGGTCTGGCTGAGCTGGGGTCAGTACCCCCACAGCAGCCCTCCCAGTGCTGAGTGTGACCCTGGCAGCCAGCAGGGGGTGTGTAACACAGCTGGGGAGGGGGCGGAGCCAGGACAGCTGACCCGGATTGGCTGGAGCCAGGACAGCTGACCTGGATTGGCTGTTCCATCCCATGTGACCTCAGCTCAGCCATAACAGCCCAGGGCAGGGAAGAGGAGGGGGGCATTGGTTACTGTGTTTGTCTTCAGGAGCAGCTGCTGCACATACTGAAGCTCTGCTTTCCCGGGAAGTGGCTGGATATCACTTGCAGAGGGGAAGTAGAGAATGACATCTTTGTTTACCTTTTGTTTCTGTGAGCGGCCTTGCCTTTTGGTTTAATTAAACTGCTTTTATCTTGACCCACAAGTTTTTCATCTTATTCTCCCCCTTTATTTTGCTGAAGGGGGAGTGATGGAGGGGCCTGGTGGGCACCTGGCATCCAGCTGAGGTTAACCCACCACACCTTTAAATCTCTTGTGGTTGCATCTGAGTTGGACGAAAAAACACCCATGTTGCATACATTTTTTGTATGACTTCACGATCTACATAATGCTTCTTCTGATACTCACTTGTGGTTGTTTCTAGAAGGCTTTAATTCTTTACTTCTTCAGGTTTCTCTCCCCCAGGGGCTCCTCTTCCAGCACCAAATTGACAGGTGGTTGAAAATTTCTGTGTGTGGCTTGGCATCTATTAAGCTCTTCTTTCCCCAATGTCTTCTTTCTTTTTCTCTTACTCTGTCCTTTCTTGCTAGCTTTAAACCCAGGTGCTCTTGATCTTACTCTTGCTGTGCTCATTTTTTCCAGATATTTTTGCCATTAAATACTTGTTCTAAATACCAGAAAATGTGGTAACTTGGTTCATAAGCTCAAAAAAAAATGTGTCACTGTCAGATACTTTGGCTAATGTTTTAGGACATTATGTGTCCACATTTCTCCTTAACTGTCTTCCCTCAGAAATCAGCACATTCTGCCCTAGTTGCGAACTTTGTATTTTACCAAGTCTTCAGACATACTGTCTTTCACATTTTATAACCACTCAGTTGAAGTAAAAGAGGATGAACACAATGTGAAGCAATCAAGGGCCTGTGAAGAGGGCCCTTATTGCACCCAGTCAGACCCCTGGTGTAATCCAATTAAATTGAACAGTTCTCAGGAAAACCCAGAGGATTAAACACACTTACCCAAGCAAACCCACTTTCTATTACTTGAGGGGTATAGCTCTGAAAACATGCATCTCATTAAGTTGTGTTAGACTTCCTGAAATGGCAATTAAGGCTAAAAGGTTAGAGAAAGATAATAAAATGTTATAGGGATTTGGCAAACTCTGTCTCCCTACACCTCCCTCTTCCCCCCAGCCACTGCCAGCTGTTTTCTAATTAACCCAATGGTAGCAAGGTGTCCACAAGAGGATATCTGCTGATTAGCCAAAGAACTCTAATTTGCTCAGTGCTATTAGGACTGTGCCTCCAAAGCTCCCTGTTTTACAAAAGCCTTGAGACACCGTCAAAGTTATGCCTATGCTATGCACAACTTCAGTAGCTGTATGCAAGCAAAGCCACACAAATTCAGGTAAAGTGATCAGCTCACGCTAAACATTGGTAGTTATGCAGTGAGGCCAGTAAAATTATCAATATTCTAGTTTCCACTTTTTCCTCAGTTTGTTATCTTCTTATCTCCAAACAGTCTTTTTAATTCCTTTTCCGACACCGGAATGCCAGTCAGACTCTGTCATTATGAAGCAGTGCGCTGCTGCAGCCCCAGGGTGTCTGGGCACAACTAGGAGCAACTCAGCAGGCTGCTGTCACCCATCTGCTCCCCACCCTGACCAGGATGCGTAAAAATTTTCAAAGATGCAAGAACATGTCTATCTTTCCAGAAGTTTTGGTAGGCTGGGGTTTAGACCTGGTTTTATTTCAGGGAGCAGTCAACGGAGGCAACAGAAGTTATCAGTGCAGAGAAACAGGTACTTCAGAAGACCATTTAGGCAAGCCAAGGTCTGGACCACCTGTTGGAAGTATCTGCCATATGCCTTGAGTGGTTAGGCTCTCCACTTAAGGGTCTAAATTTAGGTGGGACAAATCAGTTTCAGAATACAGGCATTCAAGCTGATGTCTTCTAATTAATATGCCTTTAAAGAATTTAGGTAGAGGAAATTACAATAATCCTTTATGTAAAAGGGAGAGAAGCTGATATGCCTAGCCTTGGTATGTTAAGAGACATCTTGGTAAGTCTATCAATAAGATTAATCCTGCCTCTCTTAGTACTCTTTTCATTTCTGTATGTTTCAGGTCCTAAAAGGTAATTTGCTTATGCTTTAGTAGAAGAGAATGCAATCTACAAAAAATTCTTCTTATTATTACTAGAAAATCTAAGAATATGTTAAGACTTTTGTTGTGCTGTCTACAGTTTAAATAGCTTGTTTCAAAGAGCATTTCTGCACCCTATCTGTATTCCTGTCTTCTAAGATACCTTCTGAAAACCTACCCACTTTCTCAAACCATTCAGCTACTGAATCACAGGCAATCACTTTACAAATAAAAATAGAGCTACTTTTCTATTGTAAGTTGATTTTTTTTTGTGCATTGTAACATCCCCTGAAATTTCATATGCCACTTTTCAAACAACATTTTTTTATTCTCAGAAGTGCTATGATAAATCCTGACCAGATGCTTTTTCAAGACATATAAGGTCAAAGTTGGTGCTTGTAAGTCATCTGGGGATGACAGTGACGGAGAAGTCATTTTACGAAATGCTGAAACTTAGTCCTGATATGAACCTTTCATTCACTTGACAGTGTTTAGGTGGTTGTATGGTACAGTATCTTTCATTTCACTGTACCCACAGGCAGCTATTAAGTTGAAAAGTTTTAAGATGTTTTAAGTTGAGATTTTGTAACACTAAATTAAACACCAAAACAGGAGAGCAATCACTATAATGGCTTAAGCGTAAAGTTAACTAGGATGTAAGAGAGTCTGTTGTTTTGGTTGTTTTTTGGTTGTGGGTTTTTTTTTTTTTCATTCTTAATGATATTCATTATCTTCTGTGCTAGGATAATTTGTTACTTTCTATTTACACACCAGTCAGATTGGGAAGCACGTGATTTGTTATATTTTTAGTGTGAAAATCAAGCTGCTATTACTGCTAATGATAGCTACAGGTTAAACACAGATGGGAGTACATATTGCTACGTTGTTGTTGTTTTGGTTTGAGGTTTTTTTTTTTTGGGGTTGTTTGGGGTTTTTTGTTGTTGTTTTTAATTCTTCATGCAGTATGTTAATCTCCAGATTTAAAATGCGAGTGCTCCAAGACAAAAGTGCAGTTATGATCTCTGTCCAAGAAGGGAAAAGACAGAACATCATAAATTAGATTACAAAGATAGAGTTAATGTATTTGAAGAGCTGCAACTTTTTAAAAATAAAAGACTTGATGCCACAGGTAAGTCCAGATGCTTCTTGCAAAACTGTACTTTGTTGGTAATAGTTTTTTTTGCAGTATTAACAGTCCATATGATTCACCTTCCTCCTTTGCAAAAAATATATCTAGTGCAGACATAATTTCCAGTCTCTACTATAAAGTTTTAAGATTTTTCAGACCACTTACTTTTTTAGAAAGAGCAATTGCTTGTGTACATTTATTTAAGGATCACCACTGATCTGAAAAGTTGTAAAATCTTGCTTTTCCCACTTCTAAGTAGAAAATATTTGTAGTCTTCACAACTGACATTTGATAATCCTAGTGCTACAAAGTGTTTTGCCTATTTTTATAGATACTTTAAATGAAAATTGTATTGAGAAATTAAAAAAAATTAAACTGGAATGTAAAACAAATAAAGCTATAAAAGAGGAAAATAAAGGAAGAGAAAAAGAAGTAGTTCAGTAATTGACACTTCTACTTAAATTTAAGCAGTTTTTAAGTAAGTCAAAACACATGAAGAAAGCTAGATTGAGAAATATTCCAGGCAAAATAATGTTGTGGGTGCTACAGACCTAGTAATAAAAAAGCTGAAAGATGGAACTGTAATTGTTCAGTCAGTGCAAGTTTATGGAGATCAAATTTAAATGCTTTCTTTATGAGTCATAGCAGTGGAGATGGCTAAAGTGTTGAATTAAACTTACAGAAGACATTTGACTTGATGTTACATGGCACTTTAATTAACAAATTAAAATTATTTTAAAGCTCTGCAAGGGATATTTTAAAGTGATTAAAGATGGCTAACTGATAGGTCTCAAAATGTCATTGTAAATTGAAATCATTCTTGTTCATCAAATCCTTTCAGTGAACTCCCTCAAGGACCGGTTCTTGGCACTCAGATACATCATGTATTTATCCAAGATTTGTAAGAAGTGCTAAAATTATTACTGGTATTGTGCGAGGAATACACAGGGACAGGGTGAACGAAAAAAAGGGAAGAGTCCAACTCCCAGATGCAGCAATCTGGGGCTTGTCACATAAGCAAATAAGAGCTGCAGGGCAGGATGTGCTCTGGTGCTTCCTGCAGTCTTGGTCCAAGACTGGCCAAGGGACCTGCTTTGTCACCCAGAGAGCCTTTTCTTTCACTGACAGCCAAGCAGCAGAAAGAAAAAATGATTTTTTCCTCCCAACCTGCACAACTAAGGTTTAAACCTAAAGATAGAAACAGGGAAAAGGTCCTAAGAGCCCTGGTTTAAATGAAATTTGTGTTTCACAACTCTCACTTAGAAAATCCTATACCTGATCAGGACTAGAGGTATCAGTGATGCTGGACCCAAAGCCAAAAAGTTTGGCATCTGCAAGACATAGCCACTTTCCAGCCCATGGGACAGGTATATGAAACAAATACTGAAGTGTATAGAATAATTTGCCTCCATATTTGTTATTGGCATGTATAGTATTGACATACTTTGTAATTTTTTTTTGTCTGAAATTTAGTCAGAAGGATAAAATGGAAGTGTCACAGAAAGTGACAAGAAAATTTGAATTAGAGTGAAAAACTCAAGATCTGTCTGTGGAAAAGCAATTTGTTTTAGTTCAAAGACAGTACTTTCATGTTTTATTTGGGTTCTGAATCACAACCAGCTCTGTACTCATCTTGTGGTACATCCTCTAGGGCCCCACTCCTATGATAAGCTTGTCAGACCATAACACATCTCAAGCCACCTGCTTGTCTTCCTTATTTGTTGGAATCATGAGGCTGTGAGTATCTTAAACTGTCCATTTTGCCTGTGAATTTTGCTTGTGACAAAAACATTGTTGCCACCATTTTGCAGAAGAGAAACAGGCTCTGAGAGGGTTGATTCCTGGAAAGATACTGGTGTACTCCTCTACATCTCTTTGGAGGCTGGCTTTTTTTTTTTTTTTTTTTTTTTTTTTTCTTTTTTTCCTTTTGGGACTTCTGGCCCCTAAAGAAGAGTAATTAGAATGAAAACCTTGTTAGTGCAGTGCTAGCCTCAAAAAGAAGGGAAAAGATAACTTTTCTCTATGGGACCAGTCTACTCAGTTTTGAATTTAGACATTTTCTAAAGAGTATAATGGACACATATAAGGGTTTATGACAGAACATTGTCATATGGAGGCCTGATGGAAATTGCATTTGGAAGTATCTTTGACTGTTCAAAGCCAAACAGATATCAATTAATGTGTCTGTCATTCTTTTCTTTCTGAATTGCTACTGTCATTATTTCCCTTTCAGCGTTTAAGAACTTGTCAGGGAACATGTTCATGAATAAAAACCACTTTGTCAGGGATGCTCTTTGAAAGACAGTTGTGACTGAAATCGTTGCAGAGAACCACTATTACAAACATAACTGTTAGTGTAAACACTTTGGTTCAACTTTGAAATATAATAAAAGATGTGTTAAATCAGCCTTCATTGTCTATGGTGGACAAAGGAGGATTTTGATGTCTGTAAAGCCAAACAACATAGTCTGGCCCTGCCGTGTGCCTCCACGGCAGGATGCTCTGCAGAGACTGGATGCCCTGGGATCAGTGCTGCTGGCTCTCCCACTGCTGTCATTTTGGGCACTGTCACTGCTGCCGGGATGCCCGTCCTCTCAGAGATGGGTTGGGGAGCACACACCACCAGCTAATGAGTGATGTACATCTGCCTTATGGAAAAGGCGCATTTTCAATTTCAGTCAAAAACAGACCACAAAATTTATGCTCCTAGCAAACTGATATAGTTTACACATGCACCAGTCCAGAAGCATGTATGAAATCAGTATAGTTGAGAGAAAGGTATTAACTAATTAATGTATGGGCCACATCTCTTTCTTCTTTTATTTCTAGAGCCTCGTTAAAATTTCAGGTCTACTATTAAAACAGCTGGTTTCTTTTTATTTCATCACTTAGAGGCTGATCTTTTTCAGCAGAAAACACTCTGGGATGACATTTCAGAAGTTCTCAGGACTAGCACAGTGTTGCTGCAGTGAAAACGTTACAATTGCCAATAAGGAGAGCATGGTCAGTTTAAAGCTGGCTCAGTACACCTGAAAATTATGCCTGTAGCAAAGCTGTATTATTTTCAATAAGTTCATCATTTTATTCGCAGGATTAAAGAAAAAAACCCTCAAAAAACAGCTAACAATTTTCTCTTAGGAAAGACATACACACGCTTTGCTAGAGTGACTCACGTTAAGTGTGAAATTCATCAAGCAAAATTCAGCAGCCACATATATATAACATATTATCTCTGGTCTAAGCTTAATATTTACTTAGAAGCCTGCTTAACATGTTTAACTTTGGTAGTTTACCTTTAATTTTTAACTGTGTTACAGCAGCCTTACAAACATTACTTGCAATATATTGATACATTTGTGTCAGATATAACTAGATTATAAATAGATTTCAAAAATATTTAAAATCTGCACTTTGAATGCCACATCCTTTGGCCTAAGAAATTTAATGTTTCACGTCTTTGAGAAGCTTAGAACACGTACTGCATTAACATGAATTATGACTGAGGTCACCATGCACCTTATTTTTCCTTATAAAAAATGATCACACAATAGATTGCTGCAAAGGCTCTGCAAAGCTTATTAGCTCCCTTTGAATTTGTTTTCTTAGATGGAAGATGAATTTGTAAAAATCTGGTCTACAAAACAATAGCAGAATTGACTTCTTCCAAAAGACAAAATGAAAATCTATACTATATAAAGGTATTTTGCAATTTATATACATTGATCTTGTAAGTGCTTGATCAAGTGAAAAAGCTTGCTTCTGACTTGTATGAGTAGAATCACTGAGTACTGCAGACAGTTTTAATATGAATAGAATTACTTGCATGCTCAAATATTCTCAGGAATAGGTCTTATTTTATGAAATGGTGACCAAGCAGAGATTGCTATATGAAGATATAGTTCAGCTAAAGATTCAATTTTGTAAAGTTTTTTTAAAATTGTTTTTTTTCTTTGTAGAAAGGGAGTCCTAAAGCTCTAAGAAATACCATAAAGGATCAGTGCTTTAAAGCCTATTTAGATGTTAAATGAACACATATTCTCTTTACTCTGAAATCAGAGATTATTTGAGATGTGTTACCAAAGGGATTATTTTCTGTCTCTAACAGCTGGATATATTTTAACATTAGGTTCATCTGTTATTAAGTTAAATTCACATAGTTCAGATTCAGAATGCAGAACATGATAACAAAGTGCCACTTTAATAGATGATGCACAGAAATCCTAGCATCAACAGGCAGGTATCACGTTTGCATGCATTTCTCATACCCTACTTGGATCTCAAATGGATAGCTGCCAAGTAGAAGAAATTTTATTTCTTTTTCATCTAAGACTTTCTTCTTGTTGGTACATAACATATTTTCATCAGGAAAGCATGAATATATAAAACCCCTGAACAATATAAAATATGTATTTGTATAATCACTCATAGCCAGGTCATATTGCTGCAATAAATTATACTGTTTGGTGTAACAGTGAGAATAAAATGATGATAATAATAAACAGGCTATAATTATTACTGTTCTCACAACCATATTATTCTCTTTTCAGCCATGTTTTTGCCAAGGCAGATGTTGTAAAAATCATAAACCTGATGATGTGTCTTCCATTTTAGAATGAACTCCGGAGAAAAACAAGACCCATGCACAAGTTACTAAAAACAGCAGGTGACCATTCTGCTTCCCCCTTTGAATGCCAGACTACTGCTAACAACCTGACTTGAAGGTCTCAAATGCCTTAGTGTTAAAAGTGTTATTGTAGTGACTGGCGTGGTACCTCCCAATGCCATGGAAGGACTGAGGACACTCCACATTCATAGATGCCTGCATAGATATCTACCTGAAACTGGTCATTGAGTGAGAGAGCGACAGAGACTTCCAAGAGCAGAGTCATGAGTCCTAGCCTTCCCAAGAGACTCCTTCATACGGTTCTTCTCACTGGGTTTGCTTTACTGAGAAAAAAAGGCAATTGCTCTTGATTTAGGAGCCTCTAATTTGGTGAGAACCACCTGGCCTTCAGTTTATTTGACAAAAATACACACTGAGTCTCTAATACTTCCACCATCTAATTTTGTGAAAACATTTTATATGGTAATTTCATAGACTGATGAAATCACTGCAGTTTTTAAGATACTGTGTTTCTGAAAACTTAATAAATTTAGCCTCAGTCGTTCTAATCCAGTTATGGATTAGCATAAATTCAGTAAAATGTAATGTTACAAGAATTTCCTATTTTCAGATTGCTTAATTCCCTAACCATGAGGAGAGGCAAGTATCTCCAGAGATATTGGTCTAAAGTCTGGTCCAAGCAAGCATATGGTGAAGAACATGAATACAGCCAATTGTGAGCAACAAATATCAAAGCTAGAAGTGTGGATCAACCTCTGAAAATTTTCAGTGAACAGTATATATGTGACTATCTCTATACATTATTTCTGATATTATAGTTGTAGATAGTGATTCAATGTGAGACTGGAGCACTGCTTTGCTAAGTGACTTATGAGCACATTATGATGAAAACCCCTTGTCATAAGAACCTAAAAATCTAAATAAAATCTATTTGTGAAGTGTTTACAATGCAAACATCCAAACTTCATACACTGAGAACACCCATACAACATACTGAACTAGGTTTAGATGGGACGAGCTCTGAGTATGTATCTATGAAAAATGATTTCAGAAATTTGTTATGCAGATAGTAGCGTGCCCAAAAGGTAATTTCAAGGTATTTACCAAGCACACAAAGCCTCATACCCTTCTACTCACTGTGTGACTGGAATATAGATCTTATATTTATTGAGGCAGGGATTGTATCTTTATCCTCTCAATCTGCATATCAAATTGCATCAGTAGATGTTGTATGGTGTGACTGCAAACATGGTTGCTTTAACACCTTGCAAGCAGGGAAAGCAAAAACAAAGAAAATACAATAATCGCTGAACATCCACCATTTATCCTAAGTCCCATCTTGTGAACTGATAGCATCATGAGATAACTTCTGACTGCAGTTGGTGTCTATCCTCAGGCATAATTCCACCGCTAATTATTTTTCTTATAACCAATACTTGCAATTAAAATCTTTGTAATTAGAAGAGTACCACCATGTTTTTATAAAACAATTTGCATTTAGTTAATTTCTCATTATTTTATTTATTATCTCTCCTTTCACTCCCTCCCACAAATCACACTGAGATGGTCTCAGAATGTGTCTTCAGAAAAGATTAACTGGTTCTTTGTTTGAAAACAGTTAAGAACCATTGACCTACAAACCGTCCAGAACGTATTGGGTATGCCTCTATGTGAATAAAACACTAGTGAAAACATACCAAACTCACTCTTCAACACTGCTTTTCTTTTTTGTCAGGATATTACAAAAATTAGCTTTCACAAAAGAAGAAACAACTGTTGCAGGTAGAGTTAAGGATAACTAGATAAACAGGACCAAATTAAGATGTTGCCAAGAGGTGAATACAAATTACATGGAAAAAATATTATTCTACGGCTAGGAATACTGACATACCATTTGTATTAAGCTGCAAAAAGACAAAGAAACACTTGTGAAGATCATCTTAAGCTGTAAATTTGGATCTGGATACAACTTTCTGAAAGAACAGGAACATTTGTCCTTAAAAGTTTAGATCAAATAAAGGAGGAATGTATACAGAACTCCTTTCTGAAAGTTATTCAGCTGATGCTGAAGTGCCATGACATGTGTTGGCTATTAATATGGTGGCACAACCCCAGTAGCTATCTCTGGAAACCTTCCTGTTGTGCTGCTGACTCCACAAGGAGACTGACAATTTTCTTGCATCCTGTTGATGCCATCTGTTGAGTGCAGAGGTCCACTGCATTGTAGCTTCCCATGCCATCTGCTTTGCACTCCTAACCTGCTTCGTGTGACATGTTGGGAGGGCAGATAGCAGGCTAGCACTCTGAACTGCAAGGCATGAGTATTTATTTTCTTCCTCATTCAATGTGCTTTCCCATCTCAGTAATATGAATTGCCTCAGATGGCTGCAGTCAGCTGGCGAATCCCAGCAGTGACCACCAAGCAATTTAGAGTAATTGTTTTAGGACAAGTCATCACTCCTGGGATTTACTATGTATTGAATTGGTGTTAATGATTGAAATTGGCGTATTTCAGAAAGGAGACCATGTACTGACTTAGGCACTGTGCATTTCATGCAGTGCTAGGGAGTGACCTTAATTTGGTTTTGATAACTGGACTTGCACTGGCTTAACAGGAAGCAATTCTTTTGCAAAATGACAGGATGCAGGTAGCTTTTCTCTTCTGTGCCTACTTGGCATCTAAACTCCACTCAGATTTTGCTAAAAGTTTTTTATACCTCCTGGCTCATATTGTGTATTTATTCCATCTGGATTCATAAAAGCCCATAAAGATTCAGTGTCCCTATTCCTCATGCATCTCAGATGGATGCCACTCTTTGCAGCTCTTCCTGGACTGCATATACTTCCAGTACACAGCTGAACTTTTTTCAGTACCGTACTACTGAAAATTAGTTGCTTTTTACATTTTTTTTTTACTTGAACAGTTCTCTCATTTGATGATAGAAATTTATCTTCCACATATACTGCCAGTTTTATTACATTTAGCAATAAGGTACCATCTGATGACTTTCAGCAACAACCTAACAGATTTGTGACTGTGCAATGCTCTGAGTGTCTGGTCATCCAGGAATGTAAAAAAAGTCACTCTCTGCACCCAAAGTAACTCCATGTTCTGTGTGCAGCAAATCACAACCCGAACTCTTTGAATTCAGTATAGATACAGTACCAACTCACATGAAAACTAGCCTCCTTTGGGACTTACAGGCAAGAGCTGATTTGTGCCTGTACAGTATAGACCATATTGGCAGCACAGGTACAGATAGTTTTATGGACACTTTGGATTCCTACCATTTTCTTCATTAGAGTATTGGCACATATAAACTCTTCTTATTACAGGAAAATACAGAACATACTGTCACATAAACCTCCCCTGGCTCCAACTGCAAAGTATATCAAGGAAGACCTTTTAGGGCAATCTGATACTGTAATACTAAAGAAGAATCCTGGTTATAACATCTGCCTATTTGGTGCTGTGCATATTAACTGTTTACTCCTTCTGGTAAGACTAACTTCAGTTTCCTAAAAGTTGTGTATAGTACAAAAGCATAATTTAAGTTTGCTCTCTGCAGAAAATGAAGGAGCAGAGGAGCAGGTAGCAGAGGATGATGCATCACACCATTCTTACTCACCTGTCTATGTCCATTAAATATGAAGGCATCCCAGGTGGCTACCTTAGATTAGAGAGACAGGTTTTAGATGGCTGAAGAAGTTTAAGGAGATGAATCCTTCTCTAGGTAGTGCCAGCCTTTCTTCAGGTCTGAGGCAAAGGATGGAGAGAGAGATTCTGCCATTCAAACTGTGGGTAAGATAAAGGGCAGAGCTCTTCCTCTTGGGGTATTTATTCTCCCAGTTCCTAGTCTGGAGCAGAAATAAGACAATTGGGTGGCTATGCAGTTGCTGTCAGAAGATGCTACGCACCATCTCAAAGCTAAGGTTCTCTTTCATAAACACTGTGCAGCTGCAGTGCCTGTGCACTTTTTCACAGAAGTAGTCTGAGTCCCTTCTTATGAGGTTTCCAGGAAATATACTGTGACTGACCTGTGAAGCTAATGAACTTTGCCTGTGATACCTAAAAACTACCAGCCTGTAGTAATTTTGCTCTGCAGAGGGAACTACATTAGACATTTCCTCACTCATTTGTTTGATTACAAAAATCCCACTATGAAATATAAACTAACACTTGCTGACCATTGTGAAATACCTTCCACTTCAGGTTTCACAGTCATTCTCTGCTGTAATAGCAAGTATACCTTTGCATCAGCAGAAATTAAGTAGACAACTATGTACATTTACTTCTGAAATGTCTACAAAAGGCCTATGCCATACTTTCTTGAAGAAAAAGCCCATGGGAAAGTGTAAACATTCTGTATGAAGTAAACAAACAGAAGAGATGTGGGTAAGTTTTATTTTTCTCCCTCTAAGACATTTCAATGACAGTAGAAATGCCTTCATTTTGATTGAGCTTTTACTTGTCATTCAAGGGCTTTTTGATTGAACAGGTCAAAAACCTGTTGAGAAAAAATGAATTTCAGGCTTTTTATAAAATCCCGCAACTTCAAATGAAAAGGTTTTCCTTAGTACATAAAAAAAACCCCGAACAACCATTCCTCTAGACTATTGGGAAAAGGATGCAATTTCCACAGCTAACCCAAGAAAACTGACAGATATGTCTTTCAGAGGTCATATGCCAGATTATATTAGAGATTTGTTAGGTGGGGGCTAAGAGATGCTCTGCCTTTCAAAGGATTCATTCGTTCTCTTGGCATTAACTTATTTTTTCTGGTTTTACTGATTTGGGAGCCTGGAGAGACTCATTGCTTTTCTCTCCCAGGAGTCTTGCTTAGGAGGCTGTAGCTCCAAACTGTACCATCCAGAACCTGCCTGTGCCACCTCCTTGGTGTTAGGCACAAATCAGTGATCTCTGCAGTAGGCAGTAGAGGTATGAAATGGGAGGAAGTTTCAGTCTTTCTGTTTAGCATTGCTTTTTTTGAATCCAATTCATTGGGGTGCATTGCTCATTCAGGTGCGAATAGATGAGCACATTTAAAGCCAGATGCCAGACATCTGTGCCTGTGCAATCCACCTGTCTCAGCTGCAAAAAAAAAAAAAAAAAAAAAAAAGGATAAAGGGAAAAACTACCAGACCTAGAAGCTTTTGTGTTGTTGGAAATGCAACCTCTGATTAAAAGTACTAATTGAGCTGATTGTTTCTCTGGCTCCAACAGGTCTATTGGTACACTAACAAATCTTACATTGTCCAGTCATGAGAAAGTAAGGTTGCAAGAGCTTGCAAGGAAGAGAAGCACTCACTGTTGTGCTCGCAGGAGAGAACCTGCAAGTTCTGCTTTAGGTGAGGACCTAAAAGGCTTAGAGAGCAAAGATCCAGTGCTGGTCTCCCACTGTTGTAAACTGGGAAAGGGCATAATGAGATTTGTAACCCTATTTGCAAATAATGACCTACAGGGAGGCAACTGGCTGAATATGAAATCTTGCAACTTGCACAATATCATCTTTCAAAGACCTAGTGGTTCATACACTTGCTCAGTAAGAAGGGAATTATAGTAATTTGTACCATATTGTGAGACCCAGAGTGAGACAAAACCAATCAAAACGTTATGTTGTCAGACCCATGGCCATCGGGAGGGTGCACCTCTTTGCCACTGCCTGTAATGAGATAGCAAATGAATTACACCAGTGGTGCGAATGTACATTGCTGTTAATGGGCAATACTCAAAAACTGAAAGTCCACTTGCAATTTTGGGCCTCCCAGTGTTGTCACTAATCTGTAGCATTTTCGGTTCACTCATCCCCGAGACACAAGCGCTCATTGCTTTTCTATTTCTCAAGTACCTAAAAAACACACAGGCAAGCCAAAGCAATCATTTAGTTTATTACATGGCAGAGGTACACTAGTCACTTGGGCCCTCTCTAAGCACCAACCTTGGCAATGTTTATCTAATTTTTGAGAAAGAAAAGATTGGATGCAAGCTGTCAAAAATGTAGCACCATAGATCTTTGGGGAAAAACAGATGTAGGAAGCCTTAATTTTCTTAAGTGCCCAGCTAAACAACCACAGATGACAGAGAAGGCATGGCAGGTAAACAGTTTCCTTGGTCAGAGATGACAGTCTTACCTTTCATACTGGACTTAGTAACTTTTCATGCCTTTTTGCATCCTTTTACCTGCCATGGTTCATTAAATGTGCATCCACCCCTCCCATATACACTCTTTTCCTTCAGGCAGCACTCTCAGCCATACTTCGTCCTCAGTGGAAAAACTTAGTGTGCAAGGCCAGGCTCCAGGATTAGGGCAGTTGACTACTGATCCAAATCAAAACCACAAACTGCCACTGCATTGATTTAGCATATATATATATCTTCATCCATCTATTGCATGTGTGCTAATTATATAAAAATGCATACCTTCTTGTTTTTCTCCATTAATCCATAACATACTTATTTTATAACACATATTTCATTTTAAAAAAGGGAATTCACAGCTGAAATGTATTTGAGACACAGAAAGCTGTTTGATATATTACACACATATAAGGGAGCCCTATAAAGTCCTAATCAGTCTGGTGTAATCTCACAGCTGACCATGCTTTGAGCAGGAGGCTGGACTAGACCTCCTAAGGTTCTTCCCAGCCTGGATGATCCTGTGAAACCAGATAGAAAATAGTAGAGTGGTTCTTATCTTTCAATACCTCATTAATTTGACAAGGACATTTTATAATTTCTGCTTTTCAGATTTAGTATGTATTGTCATTGCCTCTCTTTGAATCAATCTTCACAAAGCTGAGACAACAGCATCTCAAGTGAAGATGAACCAAACCACAATCACACAATCAAGTATGTCAGCATTCTTGTCCCAAACAGGTAAGATTAACCTGAGTGAAAAGTTTGTAAGTAATTTCAGTTTTCACCCAGGAAAATAAGTTTACCTAAGGAACATTTTGTTATGTTTATGAGAATCTCAGTCTGTTCACTGCTGCCAGGTAGGTAATTAACTTTCTGTGAACACAGTTCTTAGGTAGAGGTGTTTGAAGCTTTTAGAGCTTGGGTCTGGATCCATCTCACACAAAGCTGGGCACCTGATTAAGAGCAAAATTGACTTGGGCTGCCTGGTTATCAAAGGGAGAGGGAAACAGCTCAGACCTTGAGGTAGTAATACAGATACACTTCTACCCTGACAAATGGAGAGTGCTCTCAGAATCACCAGTGTATATGCTTACCATAAATCTGACCTGTAGGCAGATATTTTTTAACGTAACACCAGTAAGAGTAAGTAGATTTTCTCCTGAGCCACTCAAGTAAATTTAGAAACAAATTGTGAGTACATCATAAAATAACATTGAATTAGTATGTTCATTTCATGGGCAGTTAACCTTTATGTCTCTTTAAAAATTGATTGCTTTAATACTTTGTTAATATTATTAGTTTCATTAGTTTATGATCTTTTTTCTTACCTTTGGCCTTTTATTACATTAGGTCTATAAATTTTCATAGAATTGATTAGTTACAAGAAAGAAGTTGTTACACTCTAATACTGTTCTGCCTTTCATGGAAGGGAAACACTTCTAATTTTGTTACATATCTCTCTTCACAAGGATAATTGAAATACAGTGATTACTAATTAAGTTAGTATAGACATGCTAGCTCTGCCAAAATGCTATGATTTATAATTTTGGTCCAAAAAATTGACTAAAACTATTTTCATCCTTAGGTTATTAATTTATAATGCTGTATTTTATTCTTCCCAGTAATGTGCTACGACCTCTATGTATCTCAAATTATATTACTTAACCATGCAGGAACAATGACAACTTGATGCCATATAACATATAATACTCTAGACAAGAAAAGAATAAAAGTATCAGGTCAAGGATTTCATACTATATGTTGCATCAGAACTAAAAAGTGAATGAAATCCTGAAATATCTCTGTAGGAAGCATTATCTACTTCATTTAGCTTCCCAAATAAAATGTGAATTTTTAAGTATTTTGAGATGTGAATGAAATAAAATTTTTCCATGGAAACAGAGGCACACTGAGATCAACAATCAGATCAATAGCTTCTTTGCTTGTTTTTTGTTGAGTTTTTCCCGTCATCTCAGGGGCTTTACTGGCTTAGTTAACCACCTTGACTGATTTAACATTGCTACTGTCTAACATTGCTCCCAAATTGCAAATGAGCTTGATCCAACACCCACTAAATTGAATGGAAATGTTCCCAGTGGCTATGACTGATATTGGAGCAGTTCCACTGTTTGTATCATTTATTAGGGCATTTTGTTTGGCATGATTTGAGAAGTCCTTTGGTAAGACTCACACCTTTTATCTGCATTAGGATTGCTTTCCAAAATTCTGTCGTTACTAGAAAGCTTTATTAAAAACCTGTAGAAACTTAGCATTACTTGAAGCCTAATAATACATTAATCTTTAAAAGATATTTGCACTGCAGATATAAATCTAGAACAATCTAGTAACAAATCAAATTTCAGAACGTGCTCTTTCTTATTGACCTCTTCAGCTTCAGTGGACAATGTTCAAATGATTTTACGTTTACAGAGCAATCACTCAACTTGCTGCAACAACTGGGTTCAGACTGAAATTGTGACTCATCTGCACATTACTAGTTTATTGCTTAATTGACCATCACAGAATGGTCATCACATTTATATTAACTAAATTTAATTTATTTTACATAAAGTAATATTTTGATGCTGTTTTTCGTATCCTATATAACCTAGCAAACAAGATACTTCTTGTAATGGATTTTCCTGGCAAAAAATGTATTATGTAAATGTACCCAGTTCAAGGTAATTTGTGTGAATGGCCAGTAACCATATTTGAAATATGACTGGTTTAATTGCCAAATTCAAGCTAATTTCTTCCGTATGTCAGTAAAGGTAGCTGATCCAAGAAAGTCAGATTCTGTGTGTGTACAATTTAGAGCCTGGTCCATGAAGGTTAGTTAAGAGTCATTCCTATACCATTACAAAGTGTCATGGTTTGACCTGGCTGGCAGCCAAACAGAACACAGTCACTCACTCACATTCCCCTC
>NW_010123526.1:0-12022 GCF_000699245.1 Pterocles gutturalis
CTGGCCAGGATGTACAAAAACGAAGGGAACGAGTACTTCAGGGAGAAGGACTACAGGAGGGCTGTCGTCGCCTACACCGAGGGGCTGAAGAAGAAGTGCGAGGACCCGGAGCTGAACGCTGTGCTGCACACAAACCGAGGGGCCGCACAGTTCTACCTGGGTAAGGAGGCCTGTGCTGTCCCGCCCTGGTTCGGGCTGGGAAGGTGGCTCTGTGGTCCAACATTGCTTTTCCTCCCCATTTTGTGTTTTCTTTTTCTTTACTTTTTTTGTGATACAGCATACTAAATAGCTTATTTGTAAGAAAAAGTTCCTTTGAACCCCAAAAACCTCTCTCACTTCGGAGCATGGCTGTGTGCAGGGTTTGTGCTTTGTTCGTTGCAAGTGCTGCTCAAGCCTTGGCTCCAGGAGGGGGTAAAGCCAGTGGGTTTTGATGCTGAACAGATTCACAGGGTGATTGGAACTACAGGGAAATGCCCTGGCCTCAAAAATCAACACATCCTGTCAGTCCTTCCTGGCAGTGTCCTCCTCAAGCTACCGCCTGTCCTACCAATGGCATCTGCACAGGAGGGAAGGTGTTCTTGGCCTTTTAATGCTGTTGCGAGTTGCAGCTGGGGGATGGTTTGCTCACAGTCGTGTTACTTACCTCTCATCTGTCTGATGGATTCCTGTCCTTTCACTTCTTGCTCTTAGTTTGCTCTTTCTTTCTCTGCTTGCCTCATGGTGATTTTAGGAACGGTCAATTACAGCGTCTCTGCATAAGCTATTTTGTCACCTTGGGATCTGGATTTTAAATATAAATGAAAAGTTCTGAGCAGTGTTGCTTGCTTTATAGGTAACTACCGTTCTGCTCTCAACGATGCCATCCAAGCAAAAAAGCTGAAGCCCACCCATCTCAAAGCAATCATAAGAGGTAAGAGTTATAGCACATATTACTGCATGGAGCGGAACATCCTTTCAAAACAGCTTTGAGGATGTTAGCTTTACTTGTTACACTGTTATTGTTACCAGGCCTGGAGTGGACTGTTGTTAGATGTCACTTTGTTTCACCAGGTGTTTCTGTGTGTTAAACAACTGTTCATAAACCTTAAATTACTGTGAATGTGCATCATACTTTGTTTCTAGACAGCATTCATTTCAGAAAAGTTACTGTACCAGGTCTCTTCTCTTGTTTTGCTCTTTCTCCCCAAAACAGAGCTTTATGTTTTGCTTTGGATTTGCAATCAAAACACTGTGTTTTTGCTCTTCAGCTTCCATGTCCGTCAGAGGCATGGGACCTGTTTCTACAGAACGCAGCATAACTTTTGCTGCTTTCCAGAATACCTGTTTTTTGGGGTGGTTTTTTTCAGCATTTCTCACTCCATGGAAAACACCACTTTATTGTGACCTTATGAGACTGACATGTTAATTCTAATGATAAAATTTTACCTGTGACACTTTTAGTATCATTCTGCTGATTTCTGTGACTAGATGAGCAGATGATACAAGAACCGCTGAAATATTTTAGATTTTCTTCTCAGCTGACCTACTGGAAATCTACAAGTGAACGTGACCCCACAAGACAATAGCGTGTGCTGCTCTGTGTGCCTTGTGAAAGCGCTAGGGCCAATGCCGTCTTTATAACCACCAATACTGACTCCAATACTAAAAACTTAAAATCTTAATCCTTTCAGGAGCTCTCTGTCACATGGAGCTAAAGAATTTCTCTGAAGCAATAGCATGGTGTGAGGAGGGCCTGCGAATAGATTCAAAAGAGAAAAAGCTTGTGGAAATGAGAGCTAAAGCTGACAAATTAAAGGTAAGTATTAAGGCAAACTGGTGTCTACAATGCTTGATACCTACTTTGTGTCGAGAAGCACTTTGGGATCCTTGGTTGAAGAGTGCTCCCTACATGTTTCTGTGTAGTATAATATCCCCAAGCAGAACTGAGTGGTGCTTCCACAGTGTGTGTTGTTGAGATGTGTAGGGGGAAGGAGCTGGAGGGGACCCTTCTGGAGTTCTGAACTGATTTCTGCACTTGTTGGCAGGGTAGAGCAGTGATGGGCATTGACTGGCTGTGTGTGACCATGCTGCAACCTTTTCTTACATGTAGCGAGCTGAGGAGCGGGATGCAAGGAAAGCAAAGGTGATGGAGAAGAAGGAGCAGTGTCAAAAGGAAATTTTGCTTGCAGCAATAAAGGTGGGTTGGTGATTTGTTGTTTGTTTGTTTTAGTAGTTCTCTTCAATTGTCTCGAAGAGGTACACAAGCTTTTGAGGGCTAGAGCCAAAAAATTGAGTTAAACCTATGGTTCTCCTTATCTGTGTGGCTCCAGCCCCAGCTCCCAGGTTTCCGTATTTCAGGTAACAACTAACACAAAATACAAACCCAGTGTTAGGAGATGGTCTGAGCATCCGAAAGAGTGCTCTGGCTGCTGGGCTGTACCATCACACTGGCCCTACGAACCTCGCTCTCTTTGCTGCCAGTGGGCATTGCTTCAGTGGAAGGACACAAGACAACCATCCAGTATGGTGGAGGAGAGAATCAGTGCTGGATCCACTTCTTCCTCACCAAATGTTTGGGCTATGTTAAAACATTTTGGGATGTTATGTAAATCCAATCTCCTCTTCTGCAGTTGTCTTTCCAAAGAAAAGAGAGAGCTTTCTTCAGTTTTCTGAAAGAGTGGGTGTTCCTGGGAGCTCGTACATGTAGTTGTGCCCTGAAGTTATGCCTGCTAGGTCCCAGAGCACAAGATTTCAGATGCATCCCTTTCCCCATGTTTTCTCAGGCGCTTCTCTCAGCGTGCAGGGTCCTCTGGATTCTCACCTCTCCTCATCCGTTTTATGAGGGCTTTGAGGCTGAGGTTCTGGATTCTACTGGGAAGACCACTCACCTGAGCCTGATACTGTAGGAGGGCTTTTGATGGCATGTTTAAGAGCTGACACGTTACTAAGAATGACACGATTTTTCCTTTTACTGACTGCTAATTTTTTTGCTCTTATTCTCCTCACCATACCTGTGTGGTTTTTGGTTGGGTTTTGTTTTTCCTTCCTCCCCTCCAGGAAAGAAATATCAAGCTGGTTCTTGAGCCTTCAAATGAAGAAGAGGAAATATCAGATGGTCTGGCTGAGGTATCCTTAGATGGGTTCCACTCTGACAATGCCACCGGGGCAAAGGTGCACTTAGATGCTGATGGCAACCTGAACTGGCCTGTCCTCTTTCTGTACCCTGAGCACGATCAAACAGACTTCATTGCAGCTTTTCATGAGAACTCCAGGTAAATGCACTGTCAGCAGCGTTCTTGCATAAAGGAGATGTTTGAGTACATGAGAACAGACAGCAAGTGAAGCACTGCCATGCTAATGAAGTAGTTCCAGATTTCTAATCTCATAGCTGACCCTGCTCTTGAGCAGGAGATTGCAATAGGTGACTTCCTTAGGTCCTTTCCAACCTGAATTATTCTATGTTTTCTGCTTTAAAATATGAGGGCAAAAATCTCAACATTTCATAAATTTATAGCACGGAGAAACATGTCATATTTAGCCAGTGTGATTAAAGGGGCTTGCAATGGAAGCTTATACCGGTGGCCGGTAATACCAGTGACCCATCCGCATGCCTGGGCTTTAGAGCTTTGTTAATTTACTGTTTCGAAGCCCTCCAAATATGGGGTCTCAGAAAGAGCATTAAACTTAAGCATTATAAAAAGCTTCTGAAAGGGACCTCTCGTAACCACAAGTGACCCCATAGATTTCCTTAGGGCATACAGCCAGCCCAACTGAAGTGCTGCAGATCTTTCAGGCTATAAGCAAGCGACTGGCAAAGTGGGAATTCCCCTTTTCTTGATGTTAGCTTCAGTTTCTGACCTTGCAATATTAAACAAACTTGGAATTTGTAACTTTTTTTTTTTTTTTTTGTGGGGAGACACAGGTTCCTCAGATCTATTAATAATATGAGGACAGAACTGAGAGAGTTGGGGTTGTTCAGCCTGGAGAAGTGAAGGCTCTGGGGAGACCTTAGAGCAGCTTCCAGTACCTGAAAGGGGGCTACAGGAGAGATGGGGAGGGACTGATGATCAGGGAGTGTAGGGATAGGATGAGGAGTAATGGCTTTATGCTGAAAGAGGGGAGATTTAAATTAGATATTAGGAAGAATTTTTCTCCTGTGAGAGTGGTGAGGCGGTGGCCTGGGTTGCCCAGAGAAGCTGTGGATGCCCCATCCCTGGAGGGGTTCAAGGCCAGGCTGGATGAGGCTTTGAGCAACCTGGGCTAGTGGGAGGTGTCCCTGCCCATGGCAGGGGGTGGAACTCGATGATCTTTAAGGTCCCTTCCAACCCAAACCGTTCTATGATTCTGTGACTTAAAATTACAGTGCAAGCAGATTAGTGAAGTCATGGTTCTTACACTGTAGCGTTCACTATAACTTTTCATGACCAAAGGAGGTGAAATGGGTTCTTAGAACTAATTGGCCACCAGTACTCCTGAAGTGCCAAAATAAACAAGCCTCTGACACACAGGCGTGTTCTGAGCATTCCAGTCTGATGAAGCGTCATGCTGGTGGGACCATGTAGAAGGAAAATCAATTTTAGACAAAATGCAGGTTTTTTATTTTAATATCTTTTTCAGTGTGAAAATTAAAGCTAAAAAAATTTGCTGTTGCACTGCTCTGGTTTGAAACCAATACCATGAGTTACACCAGGGCCTTGGGCTCTTTGGGAAAGCAATGAGTTTGAAGGGAAGAAACTATGAGTGATCCAGACTTACTTTCCAGTCTAATTTGCTAATGTGTTTGTGCCATCATTCAAATGCAACTGCACAAATTATTGAAGCTGAACATTTGATCTAGGCTAACCAAGTGTATTTTGGCTTTTAGGTTTATCGATCATTTGATGGTGATGTTTGCTGAGTTACCTCCTTGGGATTTAGAAAGAAAATACCTTCCCAGCAATCTTGAGGTGAGAAGTTTGACTTTCCTTCAATTTCAGAGTTGTTGTGTTTTGTTTTGTTTTTTCTGGAATGAGATTGAGCAGCTTTGAGTGTATGAAAGCAATGGTATCGTTACCTGACTACCATACATGGATGTGAAATAAGGATTTGAAGAGCTATGTTTGTTTATTGATTCAAACCTTTTCCAAGTGTGCTGACATGGGCACAGAATTCATTAATGAAAACAAAAATTCTTTTGTCTTCCACTTACATTGTATTTGATAGAAGGTATTTATAGATATTGCTTAGATTCCTATCTTATAATTATAATTTAGACCATCAAGCTGGTAAGCTGCCAGTTTTTTAACTGCATTGTTGTAAAGTTGCTCAATACAAATGAGAAAATATTAAAAAAAACCCCAAGGTTATTTTCAGATCTAACTGCTGGTACTTAAACACCTAATCCCATCGAGACAATATATGTCTGTTAAGACTTCAGCACATGTGGGATGCGAGTTGTTTGTGGTTATGGCAGGTTTGGAGAATTGTTCAGAAGCTGTATAGAGAAGCACACAGATGTTCATTTTTCATTTTATTTTCATTCAGTGTCACATGTGCCAGGCAACAGCGCAGCCCTCAGTGCAGTGAGCAAACAGGACCAAAAGGACAGTGCCTGTGTACTTTACCAGTTTAAAAACTGGGATTGCAGCTCTGTGTGTATGTACAGTCTCAGGCACAGCTGCTGGATTCAAATATCTTAATATCTACTCTGTTTTGTTCAAATATCTTTAACCCTATCCAGTTTAGCTCATACCGTTGCTGCATTTCACCTGTTGAAAAACAGCCTGTAGATTTGGATTGCTTCTCTGTAAAGCACAGGAGCAGGCAGCGTGTTTTTCTTCCAGCTAACCTGGTTTATACAGGAAAGACTTGGAATTTACACAAAACAGTTTCTACGTTGCTGAAGTTAGCATCCAACACCGTCAGTTCAAGGTGCAGGAATTTGATAAACCTCTAGTCAATACATGGTGTGCTGGTACTGGACTTTGATCGGTTTAGTATCTTAAGTATCATGTGTCTTAAGTATTTAATAACCCTCTCAATTTTTTTTTCAGCTCTATTTTGAAGATGAAGAAAGAGCAGAAATGTACAAGCTGAACCCAGAACACACATTGCTACAAGTGCTGCAGCATGAAAGGTGAGGCTCTACTTGTTCATGTTCAGGGAGAGCATGAAGGCAAAAAGTATGAGTTTTGGGCTTTTTGGTCCAGTTTGTTCTCTGATTTAATTATCCTAATTCTTGACATTTCTAAGTGGGGAAGGTGTAAAGCAGTGGGACTGCATGGATTTTGTCCCTCGCTTTAGTGACTTCATTTTTGGGGGGGAAAAAAAATATTTAACGACTCTTTCCTGAACTGGATGGAGTTGGGAAAGGGAGTTGGGCTGCACACAAGCAGCAGCACAAAAGGGCTGTTTCAGATTCCATCTACACAGTACTACTTTTAAAAAAAGCAGCAGCATATAAAGAGGGCGTGTTGAAGGTTAACAATGCTCTCACTGTTAATAACGCTGCGCGAGCAGCCCCAGCCCCAACACAGCATGCAGCACAGCTTCGCTCTGAAACTGACTTTAAAGTGTTGCACAGTTATTTAGAGAGAAGAATTTGCTGTTTGTGAAGCCAAAAAATCATTGTAAAGCCTGTGCTATTAACTTACACCATCTTGTAGCTAGCTGGAGAGAGGCTGCTGCACAGTGCTAGCGGCTTGGTCCGTCACAGCGGGAGCAGAGCTCTAGGTCTGCTGCTGCGGGCTGTGTCTGAACTGTCACTCCATAAAAAGCAGCACGCATACGCCCTCAGATTTCAGGCTGTAAGGGCAGCTGCAAAAGAAGCCTCCTTCCAGAGGGAGACTAACAGCTGTTTTAATTAGAAGTAGCTGTTGGGAGAAGAGTTGATTCATAAAACACTCCTCCTCGGCTGTGTGCAGCCCTGGCTATGAGAGGCTCTGCTGATCAGCAAAAAAGCTTGTCGTCGGCCGTTGGGAGGTCGGTTTTTATTGAGCTGAGTGGAAGTCGCTCTGCATGACACTTGGCCAGCGACAAGGAAGACAAAGGACTCCTTTTAATCTTCGCAGGTATTTTGTAAAGGCTGGGACTCCAACAGTTTTGGTATTTGTAAAGCGTTCTCCTTTCTCTAAGAAGTACTTCTCTGGCAAGAAGGTGCATCGAATCTGATGAGCAAGAATGAAACAAGAGGAGTCCCGTGCAAGAGGCTGCAGTTTGTTATCCCGGCTACAGACTGCAAACTTCTGCTTGAACACAAATACCTTGGACACTTCAGGGGAGAAATAATCTTGGCACACAGGGAAACTTCCAGGAAAGCAGCACAGGGGAATAAAGGGCTTACAAGAGGGGATTATTTGTTTAAAAAGAAATCCAGCTGGTTTGCAGAAGGTCTCCTCTATGATAGGCTGCATGTGGTTTTGAAACAAACCTGAAGCAGTGCCAAGCACTGGCTGCAGTGTGAAGCAATAGCAGCTGGGAATGTATTTCCTTACCTGTGAAAAATCACTGGTTTCCTTAGAGGTGGGCTGTAGTTGCTGGGGTTTAACAGCAGTGGTCTGGGGAGATACCTGCTCGTTGCAGCAGGATGGATGCTGTCACATTGCTGCCTGGGATCGAGCAGATGCTGTTTTTTCACCACTTGGCTCTGCTGCTGGCCAGGGTAAGGCAGAGCTCTTTGTTCGCAGCGGTGTGGTTTACTGACCCTTTTGCTACGTTACTGATTGTCCTATAGAACCTAGAAATAAAAATGTCTATTTTAAGTAGGCTGACTTCTGCCTAATAAATGAGCCAATAATTTTTCTCACCTCATGAGAGAATGACAAACTAATTCTAAACCCAAATGTAACAGCCTTATCCATTCCAGTAACTGGTGCAGCCAGCATGCAGGGTCTTCTGCGCTTCTCTATTAGTTTTCAGCATTTAACTAAACGTGATTCTAAATCTCTCCTTTCTCTCTCTTCTGCAATCTCTCTGTGTGATTGCAGAAATACACCGCAGTTTTAGATACAGCTGGTGCACGGGGCCTTAAAAAGCTGCTCAGCCGTAAACACTCCAGCATCGATCATGGAGGCTGGCTTCAGACAGCTCCGAAGAAAGCATTTGGTTCGCTGTTCCTAAATTTCTGTACCATGCACAAATACAGTAAAACTATCTCCATCTGAGGATGCTGAAATTTAGTCTCCAGAGCTCAGGGTTACTTTACAGCCATGAACATCTCTCACACGTGCTGGATTAGATCCCTCCCCCAGCCCCTCTTACACAAGGCTCGCTGCAGTCCGGATGCTAACTAGTTTAACCAGAGCCACGTGTGGACCTCATCATCGTTTGCAAACCAACCTCAGTGGAGCAGAGCAGAGCAGGACCCTGCAGAAGAAGGAATTTGGGCTACAGCCAGCTCACGTTTTAAAGCAGGAGGCTACCTGGGTCGTTTGTTCATCACAGCAGCTCGCTGGGGTGGTACATGGTGAATAGAGTCAGGCTGAGGAAGGCACAAGCAGAGCCAGTGTGCAGGTAGTAGGGGAAGAGCTCTGGAGCTGGCGCAGCCCCTTCCCAGCCCCACCACCACCCACTTGACCAGGCTGCAAACCCAGTTCTCAAACCTCTTCTATCTCAGGGGCAGGGCACTGCGTCAGCACCTGGGAACTGGCCGTTTTGGGTGGGCTTTCAGCAAAGTCCAGTCTGGGCTGACTGCTGGCAGCAGGAACAAGCAGAATGTCAATAAAAAGGGGAAAAGGAAAAGCCCTGAAAAATACATCTGCCCACGCTGTGGCCAGCAAAGAGGGCTCTTGGCCAAGGAGAAATCCCCCTGTTTAAAAACAGCAACAGCTTCTGCACACTTTAACCAAAGAGCCTGGGGGCTCGAAGAACCAGTGCTGACCCCCAGGCTTACCCCACTGCCCTGCACCCCACGCTGGCACAGGCATGAGAGCACCCGCAGCGGTGGGGAAAAGGAGGCTTCGAAGGAGCTGCTTGCTCTGCTACATGGAGCGCTTTGGAAATTAATTAACACCAAGCTCTGGGAGCAGCCCATCAATTTTGCTGCCTGCATATTCCTCCCCCTCCCCTCGGGGCATGAGTTACAGCAGAGATAGCCTTGAGAGAGACACTGCCATCTAATTACATCCCACTCCCCCTGCAAAGTAGATAAATACGCGCTGTGTTTTTGTATATCAATTCCAATGTATTTATTTAGGCATCTGTGAAATCAGGTCCTTGAAACCTTCTCATCATGTACTGGAGAAGGCGCTCAGATCCCACCTGGAGTGCTGGCCTGTAAATCCCCAGCTGTATTCACCACCTTTAAGCTTCTTGGCATTTCTGGGATGCTTCCCCGCTCCATCCTCTGGCAGCCGAGTCCACTGCACGAAGGCAGGGGCTCAGGGAAGGCAGCCCTGCTCCTTTTGTGGGGCTTTGTTCCCTGCAGGAAGGCAGCGATGGGTCCTGCAGGCATAGAGTGCTCCTGCTCCTGAGTCCCAGATCTGCCCTTCCAAACTACTAGCCTCCATGCAGGAATTAGTAGCCGAGAGCAGCAGGGCAGCTGGGGGCTTCCATGCAAAGAAGCTGCAGTGGGGAGGATTGTTCAGAGCAGAGTGTAACACCCTGCCAGGATTTCTTTTTTTTTTTTTTAAGGGAAAAACAGTGATTGATTGTGAAATTGCCCCCAGGGCAGTGCATTTAGTGGGGAGGAAAACGGGGGCTCTGGGGAAGGCTGGTAAGGGCAGGCTGCTCCCAGCCGGCTCCAGTGCCCCCACCTGTGGGTCCCTCCTCCCCTGGGAGCCGGCTGTGGGATGAGGCAGCTGGAGATGGGTGCTCCAAGGATGCTTCAAGCCACCCGGTCCTGCTGTCCACTGCTCCCCCATCATCCCCTTCAGCAGCAGATGCTGTGGGACTGCGATTTTTTTCCCCACCTGCACATAAACCACAAGATGCTTCACAGCTCTCTGTTGTGCTCCTGTCCAGTTCCCCAAGTCCCTCCTGTTCCATCCCCCAGAGACCCAGCCAGGGGCAAGGGCTGACACTGGCCTCACGGCAGGAAAAAGCACAACACTTAAGGAGAGGGAAAGGTCAGTTAAAGTTTAATGTTTGGGAGAATACATCATTCCCTGCACTTCATCAAGCAGCAGCAATTTCTAACGATAAGTAGAAAGGATGGCTCACATCCCGGTGATAAAAAGGGAGGATCGCTCCGAGTTTCAGGAGATAAGAGGGCTCTATAAAAATTGAATGGTTTGTACCATGTTCAGCTTGAGACAACTTTATCTTGTGGTGATAGCACAGCAGGGGGAGGTCGGGCAGCGCCGTGCCAGGCCTTGCACAGAGATGTTTGTGATCTGAGATAGGGCAGAGATTAGGAGCTCATGGCCGCAGCCGACTCGGGGCTGGGAGCCGCTGGCCGGTGCCCGTGGGAGAGGGGCAGGCAGCTCCTCTTATAAACCAGGTGGGGAGTTTGGGTGGGAAAGCGCCTTTCTAGGGACTGGGTGGTGCAAAGGGGAAAAAACACTCTGGGGTGTCTGGGAAAGACCCTGTGCTCTGGGAACCCCAACATAAGAAGGACGTGGACCTATTGGAGTGAGTCCAGAGGAGGCCACGGAGATGGTCAGAGGGCTGGAGCGCCTCCTGTATGAGGACAGGCTGAGAGAGTTGGGATTGTTCAGCCTGGAGAAGAGAAGGCTCCGAGGAGACCTCAGAGCAGCTTCCAGTGCTGAAAGGGGGCTACAGGAGAGTTGGGGAGGGACTCCTGATCAGGGGGTGTAGTGACAGGACGAGGGCTAATGGCTTTAAGCTGAAAGAGGGGAGATTTAGATTGAATATTAGGAAGAAATGTTTTCCTGTGTGGGTGAAGAGGCAGTGGCCCAGGTTGCCCAGAGAAGCTGTGGATGCCCCGTCCCTGGAGGGGTTCAAGGCCAGGCTGGATGAGGCTTTGAGCAACCTGGCCTAGTGGGAGGTGTCCCTGCCCATGGCAGGGGGGTGTGCCCATGGCAGGGGGGAGGAACTGGATGATCTCTAAGGTCCCTTCCAACCCAAACCATTCTGTGACTCTGTGATTTCAGCCTCATCTTACCTCAAGCACAGCATCACTGTTGCTTGCTCAGGGTTAAGCTCTGCAAGACCCTTACTCAGGGTTCAGTGCACAGGAGCTCTTCCAGCAGAGGTGAGGGCACGGCTGCTGCCCAAGGGGCTCCTGGAGCTTGTTCCCTTCCCAGCAGGCAGCAAGCCTTTCAAAACCTCCATGCCATCCAAAAACCTCTGTCTGTGTGACCCAGGAGAGCTGGGGAGGGGGCTCTCAGCAGGCCTGTGGCTGAGGGCAGATGTCCCCTGGGGTGTGACTGATGAGCAGCACTGCCACCATCACCCCTGCTGCATTTTGGTGGCTTTCCCAGAGCATCCCTAGGAGAAGCAGGTTGGCAGCAAGTTCTTTGGAACAGTCCTAGCCCCACCCTCTGCTGCTGCGAACATCTGCAAACCAGCTCCAGGCAGCTATCAGAGCAGCTGGGGGGGACACCCCTGGAGGTACTCGGGTCATTAGTGCTGGGGACAACTCCTTCCACAGCCCCACAGGGGGGAGCAGGGGCTGTTTTCCAGCCCTGCCTGGGATGAGGAGCAGCACTGGGCAGCTGTGGGGGAAATCCTCCGACAGCTGCCCCTGTACCGGGAAGGGGTACGGCACCCTCCCCACATCACCATCCCCTCTCTACCTTTGCTGCCTCCAAGGGAACTAGTTTCCCCCATAAAGAAACAGTAAAAAAAAAGAAAAAAATCTATTTTAGGAAGACTTTTTTGATCATATAAAGATTCAAGTAGTGTTGAGTGAACTAGAAAACCATGTCCTGTACATCAGCTTAAAAAATTTCAAAATTAAAAAAAAAAAAAAAAAAGAAAAAACTTATGTAAATGAGCTGAAATAAGATCATACTGAGGCGGTACTGTCATCCCCCCACCCCTGGGACTTCGGTCAGGCCAAAGACCCCCAGGGAGGCAGGGTCCAGATGCCACCGTCCCATGGCCAAGGTGTCCCCTTGGTCTGCCTGTCTATCCATCGGCGGAGCTGCTGTGGATCTAGAGG
>NW_010123526.1:12092-14692 GCF_000699245.1 Pterocles gutturalis
GACAGTCCCGCCACATTGCTGGTGACGTAGTTGAGGTACCCCGGCGTAGCCTGGTTGTAGTAAGCCACCTGCGAGACAGCGAGATGGTGAGTAGGGGCGTGTGGGGATGGGGGAGCTGCTTCCATGGGGTGCAGCCCCATGGCACGGCCACAGCATCCCACCTTGGTCATCTCCTCTGACTCAGGCCAAATGCAGAAGCCGGAGCAGATCGTCTCTCCCCGCGTGAAGTTGTCGCTGGCAGGGTGGGTGGGCAATGTCACCGACCGAAAAGCCACCACATAGGGGTCCCTGGGGAGGAGAGAGGCTGGGGGGCCACCACAACCCCGCCGGGGGATTGGGGACAGGGATGGTTACCCCTTGCTGCAGGGTTTCCGTCGGGAGGCCAGGATGACAAAGTCCTGTGGCTTGTTCTCACTGCTGAGTGTCTGGCTCACCACGTGGTAGATCATGTCGTCGTCATCTACTTGCTGGACGAGCTCGGCGCTCCTGCAAGGTGGGAGGGGACCAGTGACACCAGGAGGGACAGAGACCAGCCGCAAGGCACCTATGCAAGGGACTGTGCCATACCCCAAAGGGACTGCCCAGAGAAACCCTGCTCTGGTTCCCAAGCCTGGCGGGATCATTTACAGCCCACTGCTGTGCCCAAAATATTTTTGGGGACCCAAAATGGATGTTTTCTGCAGCCATTAGCACAGCCAGAGCAGGCAATCCCAGGGACAGGGATGCATGATGGAAGGTCTCTAGGAGCAATCGTGGCTCCGAGGTGAAACACGTGCCCCCAGGAAAATCTCAAAGTGATGAGCATTAAATTGGAGGGGGTGGGTTTTGGAAAGGGTGCAGCACTCACGCGTAGTGCCGGTCCCACTCGTGCCGGCGCCGCAGGTCAGAGAGCAGGGAGAAGGCTCGGCTGGCAGCGATGTGCACCGACATCTCGATGCGGAACGAGAGGAACTTATCCTCCTCCAGCGTGTACATCCGCACCTCGGGGAGCACAGGGGGGACACGTTCAAAGCCCCTGGGTTGCCCACACTTCGGGGGCAAGAAGCAGCTCGGAGGGGCGTGGAAGGGTTTGTTACCTTTTCCTTTTCTCTGGCGAGAGCCCAGTTCGCTTTGGCTACGAGCATCTTGAGCGCAGAGACATTGTTGTAGCTCAGATAAACCTGGGGCAGGGGCAGCGGGTCAGGGGTGGGATGGGGGGCAGGAGGCAGGGGTCCCCGTGGGGCAGCATCTTACCTTGTTGCTTTGGTCCCAGGGCACGGAGAGTGGCACCTCGGTCTGTTTGCAGGAGACGACGTATTTTCTGCCGCAAAGGAACAGTTCCCATTATGGTAGGACACAAACCACCCACAGGCTGTCCCTGCACCCCACTGCCGAACCCATCTCCCTCCAGCCCTGCATCCCACTTGTTTTTTCCACTCACCGGTCCAGCCGAATTTTTTTCCTGGCACTGGCTTCTCTGTACCTCCTCTCTCCATCCTGATAAAGGGGAAAAAGCATGTCAGGTTGATAGAAAAAGAAAAAAAAATTTTTTTGGGGAGTGGGCAAAACATTCAGCAGTGAAAAGCCTCTGTGCTGACCCGCTGCCACCTCGGCTGGGCTGGCAGCAGTAGTTAGTGATTAACCGCGAGCTATTTCGGCATCACTGCCACGTGCTGTGATCGAGCAACAGGCATGGGCACATTAGGAAGAACCCCTCGCTGCGGCTGCAGAGCTGCAAACTGCCACTGAAACACAAATTGCCTCTCCTAGAACATGTAAATGGCCCCTCCCGGGGAAATAAAGCCCCAAAAAAGCAGCTCATTGCAAAGAAAGTGCCAGCGTGGTGTTTTAAAGCAGGTGGAGGGGTTTCAGGGAGCCCGGCTCTGACCACAAAATGCTCTTCTACAGGATGGGAGAAGAGTCCTGGTTTTAAGGCATCAAACAAATCAGGCAGGTGGGCACAGACCAGCCAAGGGGAGGTGATGCTGTCGCTCGCTCACGCTATGATGTGCCCTGAGACATGCGGGTGTTTGCTTCCATGCTCCCATGGCAGATTTTCTCAAATATTTAGATCCAAGCAAATTATGGATGAGGATGCTTTGAAAGGTCAAAACAACCTAAGAGGTTTGCATTCTTTCCTCTAAATTATAGAAAAGATGAGCTCGAACTCGCAGGCGATATTCTGCTAAAGCCTTGCAAGGCTGATACATCTCCAGCTCTGCACAGGCAAGTGGTTTATTTTATTATTAGTTATATTGAGCAATCAATTTAATTCACTTGCTAGTGAGCAATTTGCTTTCCATCATCATAAAACTGCATTTGGTTTTCAATTAGAGGGTCTTTCAGGGCTAAGCAGGGTTGCCGGGGTCCCATCCCACCACGGTGGGGACAAGCCAGCCCTGCCCGTCCTTACCCCTGGCTCGGGTGCCACCATGGGCAGGGTGCGGGGTTTGCCCTCCTGGTCCAGCACCACGAAGGTCATGAAGGCACTGTTGATGTGCCTGCGGCTGACGGACATCTCCTGGCCGTACGCCTCGGCGCAGACCCCCACCTCCATGCTGGGGGGAGAGAAGAAGGGGTGAGGGTGCGGAAAGCCACCAGGAGGGTGGGATGGAGACCCC
>NW_010123526.1:14723-14926 GCF_000699245.1 Pterocles gutturalis
CCCCCCCACCACTGGCACCCACCTGTTTTTGAAGGAGTTGTTGACGATGGCTTTGAGCACCAGGCGGTCCCCAACTTGCGATGGTCCCCGAAAGTGGAACATCTCGATGGCCCGCAGCGTGGGGTGGGCATGGCACAGCCGGCTGTGGGGGGCACACATTACCCCCCGGCCGTGGCCCCTGGCAGCAGTATGCACCCTCCCCA
>NW_010123526.1:14962-15982 GCF_000699245.1 Pterocles gutturalis
ACCCCTGGATTTCAGCCGCCAAAACCAGCCGTGAGAAGGGACAACAAGCAGACTGTGGTGGGTGTGAACCCTTCCCTCGGGTGCTCCAGCACCATGCACCCATGGGTCTCCCATCACCCAAGGGTGATGTGCTGGGGACCATCATTTTGGGGGGTCCCTACAACCCAGCTGTGGCTGGACCCGGCTGGATGCTGCTCTGGCTGTGTCCCCCCAACCCCAAATCCCTCGGTCAGGTCACCTGGCTGCGATGGTGGCCACGTTCTCCATCCAGGCCATGATCTGCCCACCAAAGGTGTTGCCTTGATGGTTGGCGTGTGGGGGCAGCACCAGCTCCACGCTCTCCACCCGCGTCTTCTCCGCCGGCACCGCCACGCTGCCGTCCCGCGTCTCCAGCTCTGCCATGGGGGGGATAATGGGGCTCAGCTGCTGGCACCCCACCAGCCCTCACCTCCTCTCCCCACACCTCCTGGCTTGGAGGTCTGGGATGCTGGGGCTGATCCCCCCCTCCGTGGCCAGGGCATTCCCAAACCTCCACGGCAATCACTGCTCCCCCCCAGCATCCCGCTGAGGAAGGAGGATGTCATCAGTGGGTGTCAGGGCTATTTTGGGGCTGGAAGCCCGGTGCTGCAGGACACGGTACCAGTTTCACGGGGGCGGAGGGCCTTGAGGGTGTCCTTATGGACCAGGCGCATGCGGCGACGCTCGGCGGCGATGCTGTGCTCGATCTTCTCCTCCTCCGTCTGCGGCGTCAGCGGCTTCAGCTTCACCTGTGAAGGGGGACACGGGCAGGGTTCAGTACCTCTGTGAGACAAGGCAGGGCTCCTTCAGGCGCCTATAGCGCTGTACATCCCACCATCCATGTGTCGGAACCAGCCGCGCTCCTCCTCACCTTGCCGCCGGAGGGGCTCTGTGCCACGAAGGTGGCGTACGCCTTGCAGATGCTGTGGTGCTTCCCGCTGCACAGGTCCTCGTAGCTCACCTGGATGCCCACCTGGGAGAGGCCACGGCACCTCTGAGAGC
>NW_010123526.1:16003-17980 GCF_000699245.1 Pterocles gutturalis
CGGACCCGGCAGGAGGGGATGGACATGCAGGGGCAATGTTGGAGACTGAGGGAGGAACCATGGGTGTTCCAAGCCAGGCTGGATGGGGCTTTGGGCAACCTGGGCTAGTGGGAGGTGTCTCTGCAGGGGGGTGGAACTCAATGGTCTTTAAGGTCCCTTCCAACCCAAACCATTCTGTGGTTTGGGAATTTGGGAATTTGGGAATTTTGGGAATTTTGCATTTGGCCACAGTGAATGGACGCAAGGCGAGGGGGACGGGGACGGGGACGAAGGGGGTGAAGCTGGGGTGGCACACTGACCTCCATGCTGGAGTTAAAGGCTCGGTTCACTTTGGCTTTGATGTTGACAACTTGCCCAACGCTGAAAAACAGAAAGAGGAGAAAACACGCGGGGGTTATCAGGGGATGACAGCCCATGGTTATCCAGCACTGAGCATTTTGCCACCAAGGTGCCACGGCGTTACAGCTTGCAACGTTGACAGTGGGACATGCCAGGATGGCTGTCGTGACATGGGGACAGCCACCCCCCAGCTGTGGGAGCCCACAGGTGTCCAGCCTGGCAGTGAGATGTCAGGCCCCTGAGCAGCTGTGTTCAAGTGGGTGCTGCCAGGACACTGGAGGGGTGCAGAGGTGCCCGAGGCTTGCTTGGCACCCCTGCCATGCGGGCATGCACGCTCCTGCCAGAGCAAACGGCTCCTCCAGCCTCACATGTGCTGTCCTGCACAATGGGGGGCACCCATGGGGCCTCCCCACGGCCCTCAGACAGAGCCAGCAGCAGCACCAGCTGCTCCTTGCCCTCCTCCTCTCCAGAGCCTCCCAGTAACGGACACCTTGCGATACTGGGAGATGGCAGGAGGCAGGATCCAGGCAGGGATATTTTGCACCATCTCTTGCATGAAACATCTGCTGGCAGCAAACTGCTGCTGGCAGAGTCCAGGAGCTCTGCTCCGTGCCATCAGTAGGCTTCAGAGTAAACATACAAACAGCTTCAGCTCTGCAGCCTAACCCACTCCAGACTGGTAACAACCGAATGAGCAAAACCAGCTTATTGGTGACTTCAACAGCAAACAGAGTCTTTACCGAATGCATTATTAAATCAGGAATATTCCTCATTCCCTAGAAGAGACCAATGCTAGAAAACTCAGTGGAAAAATAAACCCTCTGACTGCCACTGCAGCTTTGCACCGTAAAGGGCTCAAAACCAGGAGCAAGGAAGAGTCAGCATGTGCTTTGGCACCAGAACCCCTGCCTTGCCCCCACACACAACTTCTGCCTTCAAATGCCCATAATCATCTCGGCTCCTCGACATGCTTCACACGTTGGCTCTGGCTGGAGCAGGGGTGGCATGAGGCTGGGACAGTGCCTCCAGCCGTCCCCCAGCATTGTCACCATGCCTGGTGGCAGCCCTGCGCCCACCCTGGCATGCTGAAGCATTAGCAGAGTTACGTGAGCAGCCTCCATGCACCTCCCAGGCCGTGTGCGTCAGTGGGTTAATGCTCCCAACTCACGGCAGCACTGCGTTAGGCCAGCTGCTCTAGGGCTGCAAACGTCCGTACCAGACACCGATCATCCCGTCCCGCTGCCCAGGAGGGTTTATATACGGCTGGCTGGGGCGAAAAGAAAAAGCAAGATGGGGGGAGAGGGTTAGAGGCGATGGAAGCAGTCACACGGATGCTTGGGCTGGCTTTGCAGCGAGGGGCGTGCAGCGGCAGGGGTCCAGGCAGGCATGGGGGCAGCTTGCTCTGTCTATATTACACCCCCAAAGACACTTTATCCTCTCTCTTCTTATCAAATGGCACAAGCTGGTGCCATAAAACCACATGAACCCACAAGAAATCCTCCTGGGAGGCTGCACTTCCATGCGGCAGGGCTGAGGGAGGGGAAGCACCCAATGCCCAGATGGCGGGTTTTTAAGCCAGTGATGCTCTGGGGTCTCTCTGTGCCCCCCAGCACCCACAGCCCTTCCCTGCTCAAGGGG
>NW_010123526.1:17999-22329 GCF_000699245.1 Pterocles gutturalis
AAGCGCAAACAGCCAGGCAAGGAGGAGAGCAGACAGCAAACGCCACCCGAAGCTCCCTCTGCACACGCACAGCTCCATGTGAAACCCCTGCCTGGCCCCCGCTCCGAGCACTGAGCCGGACCAGAGCAAGCGGGATCTGAGCCAGGAGCAGCACAAATTCCCCGACCCCTTGGAGTGGTGCCCAGCTCACACCGAGGAGCGGTGGATGCCTTTGCAGGGATTGATGTAACGCTCCAGAGCGGGGCACAACTCCCTCCTCTCGCTCCCAAAACTCACAGGGAAAAGCTTCCCAGGTGAAGTTGTCCTGGGAGCTGGAGCCACACGGCACTGGGCATGGCACCCAGTGAACCCACTCAGTGCAGGGCATCGTCCCCAGTGCTGGTGTCACACAGGGTGCACCACATCCCCACACTGTGGCTCTGGCACAGGGCGATGGGCAGCTCGTCCTCTTTACCACCATGATGTGGGATGGTGAAGGGGGGAACTGAGCATTTGCTGGGGGTGACAGTGACACCCAAGAGCAAGTCGGACTTCCCAGCACCAAACAAATCAGCCTGAGACCCCAGTGCCAGCCCTGGGCACCCGCAGCTGGTCCCTGCGCCAGTGGGACCTGTTGGCAGCGTGGATCCTATATGGCACAGCTTGCTGGGCCAGCCGGTCCCCAGGGAATGGGGGGTGACAAAAATGTTCTGCCATCACAGTGGCACCGCTGCCATCAGGCCCTGTGGGCACCTTCATGGGTGTGCCAAAACCCTGCCCCAAAACACCCGCAAAGCCCCTGGGGTGGTACCCAGGGGGAAAGCAGATGGGTGTTCCCCTGCACGGGGTGGGGGGAGATGGGTAAAGGTGGGTGGCAGCACTGGGGCTTACTGGGGGTGGTGAGGGCATGTGGGAATGTTCTTGGTACCAGGACCCTGCAGCGGGCAAGGGAGGGCGTGCACCCCCTCAGTACCCCAACACTCTCTGGTCAGGACAAACATTGGCCCCTGCAATGTGGCATCCCAGGGGCTGTGTGCATCGGGATGGGCACCTCTGTGGGGACAGCACCCAGGGGGTCGTGAGGACAAGCGTGGGAGGGAATTTTTGGCAGGCAAAGCTCAGTGGGGTGCATCTCACAAAGCAATGCTCAGGGGGGTTCCAGTGCCCTCCAGCCCCTGTGGGTGAGCCCAGCTGCACGCCAGCCACCCACACAGCCGCTACGGAGGCACAATTTGCAAGATTTAAGTTTTGCAGTGTGCTAAGTCAGAGCTGTTTCTTGAACAAAGCCAGGGAGGAGCTGGGGTTGGGGGAAATACCGGGAAGCCAGCCCAGCAGGAGCTCCCTGGGCGACCAGACAGCAGCAGATAAATCAGAGCAGACAGTCCGCAGCCCTGCGGCGGAGCTGGAGCCTCAATCCCTGGCTGCCCACAAGCCTGGCACTGCCACCACATCTCCTCCCTCCCAAACACGCTGCTCCCTATCCTGGCTCCAGCCCCACTGTCCGCCTCGCAGCCAGGAAAAACCCCTCAGCCTCCCTCGCGCACGCCCCACCGGAGAGCCACCTATTTACCTAATGGTGTGCTCAAAATAGATATCATCCATGGAAGCCGTGACGCACGGGCAGCCGGCGTGTCTCTCGGCTGGAAAGGAAAAGCAAACGGCATCAGGTACCTGCGGTGACACGCTGAGCAGGCGAGGGGCATGCATGCTCCCCTGCCCTGGGGCTGGTGACAGCAGTGAAACCCATCTGGCGTCCCTTTCCCTGCTCATGCAGGGGATGAGAGCAGGGTTTGGGGTTTCTCCATCCCATAGCAGTGCGGGTTTGGAGATGTTTAAGGATTTGGAGGGTGTGTTGTAACCAGGAGGCACACCGCCCCACTGTTTGCCTTCCCTCGATGCTCTCAGCTGATACGCAGGCAGCCGATACCATCTCCTCGTACGCAGCAAATATTTTAAAGCTGTCTTGCTGTTCCAGCTTTCCCTTGGGACTCCAGGAGCCTCAAACTGCAAAATCGCCCTGGGTACCTCATCAAACTGCAATTTTGCACCCGTTTGCCTTTTCCTGCACTCAGTGACCCACCATGCACTTGGCCAGGTGAGCTCAGCCCCATCTGGCCACCACTGGGATGTCGGAGACGTCACCAGCCGGGTCTCGCCGTGCCCTGCGCTCCAGGCAAGGCAAAGGGCAGCATTTGGGAAGAAGCAGGCATTGATTTTGCTCTGCTCCGAGCAAGCGTGCATGCTGCAGCACACGTCTCCTCCCCCTCTCATCCTGCTCCTGTTTGCTCTCTAATTACTCAGCAAAATGGCACAATGCACGTCCCCAGCTGGCGTCAGCTCCGAGGGACAGCGCTGGACCACCAGGCACACTGCCAGGGACATCGCCAGGTCCCCTCGCTCCTGACCCAGCAGGATGATGGCTCCGGTGGGAGAGGACGGCTTACCGGAGAGGCAGGCGGCCGTGTCGATCCATTTGAGCAGCTGGCCGGTGCTGAGCTCGCCGCGGTGGTTGGTGTGGCAGGGCAGCACCAGCTGGCTCATCTGCACCTCGGTGGGGTTACGGGCGGGCGAGGGGTTTGCCATGGCCCCCGGAGCCTCCTCCCGCTCTCCTGGCTCCCGGCCACGCGGTAGAGAGGTCGAGCCCTGCAGGGAATGAAAGCTCCATTTATCCAAACGGGAGAGAAATCCCATGAGAAACCCATGCAGCCCCCTCCCCATGCAGAGCCAGTGGGACCCCCAGCCCTGCACAGCCCCAGGCGCCCCAAAACCCACCCAGCCCTTGCCAAAGATGCGATGCCTGCAGCTGGAAGGAAAATAATCCCTTGAAAAAGAGCTCAGTGGGTGACCGCTGAAGGTTTCCAGGCTATTTCTCACCCAGCCCTGCTCCTTCCTCCCAAAAACGGTGTAAAACCTCTCCCAAAGCCCACCAGTTCTCTGGGAAGGAATTTTGCACCCCCTGCAGCTTCATTTTTAGGGTGGTTTTGTGCTCCCAGGGCTCGCACTCAGGGCTGGGCATGCAGCGATGCTCCATACCTTCCACCAACACCCCCTTTGCCAAAGGCAACAGCCAGAGCAGCTTTTCCTGGCTGGGGCAAGCAGAGGGGGGGGAAAGCATCCCCACTTTGGGGTTGTTTGTGCAGTTAAATGTGTTCCTTATGGGCTCCCAGCAGTTTGCTGGGCACGGAGCTGCTTCTGCCTGCCGCCCCGGTGAGAGGCGGGTTGGAAGACAGAGGCTGGTATTGCGACTGTGCCGACAAAAAAAAAAATAAAATAGCTGATGAGATGTCAAGTGAGCCGCGTTACACAAGGGTTGAACTCGGTTAGCCTGGTGAGTAATTGAGGAGACACGAGGAGCTGTCTGGGCTCCGTTACAGCCCTTCCTTCCGCCTTCTGCGGCTCCCGTTCACAGCACTTGTTGCGAGAGCCCCGCTGCAGCAGCTTCTTCACCCTTTGGTTTGCCCGGCTTCTTTTAAAGGCAGGTTTATGCTGAAGATGAGGCTTTCCCAACTACCCTGGGCTCACCGCCTCTCGGAATAGCATTTTTCTTCAGCGGGTCTAACCTCTGTTTCCATAGCTACTGGTGCATGACATCCCAGGAACAGCACAAAGCTCAGCTTAGCAGAGACGGCGGCTAAGCCAAGCCTGGGGCAAAGCCCCCCCATCCCACGGAGAGACAGACCCCCAGAGCCCCTCCAGCAGGCTCCGAGCCCCTTTGCAAACCTCCTGGGCTGTTTTCCAGCATGCCAAGGTGCCTACATGAGAACCGCCAAGCTATTTTGGGAAGGTGGCAGGCAATGAGGCACGAGCCAGCAATGCAAAGAACTCCAAAGCCGCCGGCTGCAAAGCGAGCAGCCAGCCTGGTCGTAGCTCCTCACCATCATTTTCGCGGCACTTGGTGTTTCTAAATTTTAGGGAAAAATCCAGCACCCCATGGGAACAGCCCTGACCCCACGGTGGCCAGCAAGAGACTGGGGATGGAGATGGGGAAAGAATGGGGAGATGCAGCTGGAGCCGGCGCTGGGCTGGGATTGCTCCTGGCACAGCCTCTGCCCGTCGCAGCCCTGGTTAGTAGTCACCGGCACAGCCCTGGTTAGTACCCACTGGCACAGCCTCAGTTAGTAGCCGCCGGCACAACGGGGAGCCCTGTGGTTAGTGTCACAGCACTAGTTAGTGGGGGTACCTGGAGGCCATTGCAACAGAAGGTCAAGATCTCTTCAGGGACTACAATAGTCTCCTTGACCATTTTTAAGAGACACCTGGAAAGGAGAAGAGCAGCTCTGGTTACAGCAGAGCCAGGGCTGGAGGACTCCTGTGGCTGTGCCTCGGTGGGGACAAGGCAGCGTGTGTCTGC
>NW_010123526.1:22424-22654 GCF_000699245.1 Pterocles gutturalis
AAACGGAGCTTGGCAGACCCCAAGCTCCCACCTGCCATTCCTCAAGGGTCACTTCCAGCGCTCGCTGACTGTACGGAAAGGCTCCCGGCTATTTTGGGATGCTGGACCAAGCTCAGGGTGCAGTGCCATGGCCAGTCCCTTGGTCGGTGACGCTGTGTTAATACTTTCCATGTCATTACATGTGACAAAGGGCTGTGTCTTGAAGCTCTCCAGGCTGGCGCGGTGACACC
>NW_010123526.1:22682-25328 GCF_000699245.1 Pterocles gutturalis
GGCAGTGGGCAGGTACTGGGTGGTACTGGGGGCAGCAAATGGCAAGTGCCCATCGCCAGCAACGCCACTGTGCCCTGCTCTGGCCCCTCTGCCTGCAAAGCCCCAACATCCCCCAAGGGCATCGTGCGCCCTTGGGTGCCCGCAGGTGCCCCTGGTGCTCCCCAGCCACAGGCACTGCCACCAGGTCCCAGAGATGGCTGCTCCCTCCCCAGGGCACAGGGCTGCCAGTAATTAGAGGGGGTACAGGAGAGATGGGGAGGGGCTCTTTACCAGGGGGTGGAGGTATAGGATGAGGGGTAACAGTTTTAAGCTGAAAGAGGGGAGATTTAGATGAGATATTAGGAAGAAATGTTTCCCTGTGCAGGTGGTGAGTCAGTGGCCCAGGTTGCCCAGAGAAGCTGTGGATGCCCCATCCCTGGAGGGGTTCAAGGCCAGGCTGGATGAGGCTTTGAGCAACCTGGGCTAGTGGGAGGTGTCCCTGCCCATGGCAGGGGGTGGGACTGGATGATCTCTAAGGTCCCTTCCAACCCAAACTGTTCTGTGATTCTGTGATTCTATGGCTGACAGATTTTGGCACACGGTCAAAAAAGTGGAAGCTGCAGATTTGTCTCCTGCAGCGTCAGCCCTTCGTGGGAGTCGGCGTTGGGGCACCACGCAGTGCACAGCCATTGTGGTGGGGATGAAATGAGGGTGCTCAGAGCACCGATGGATGCAAGCACCACGGCGGAGCCTTTCCCAGCCTCCCACACCAGCAGCTCCAGGCTTTGCTTTCCTGAGCTGCACAACTTCTCTGAGCTTGCTATTGAGGCTTGGGAGCTTGCTTATGACTCACCCAGCCCTGCAAGAGGCTGGTGCAAGAGTTACTCTCCTCTTTAGCAAGCTGGGTTTGCTTTCTGGGTTTGCCTTATTGCAGGCACGAGGCTGTGGCGGTGGCGGGGGGTGGCCCTGTCACACATCACGGATGCTGCAGCCAACACCGGTGGGCACGCAGCTCATGCCGTACCTTGGAAACCCAAACCTGCTCCTGGCTCTGTGCTCTCTGATCGCAACCGTGTCACCTTGTCCCCTGGGCTGGGTTAGTGGGAGGGGGGAAAAAAAAGAGCCACCTGCTGTGCATCCATTCCCCCCTCCCCGGCTATTTCCAGGGCAGCCCCAGCCCACAGTCCCCCCCTGAGGCACAGGGCTCTGCCCTGGGAGGGGGAGAGCCCCGACCACACATCAAAAATGCGCTCCAGAGACCTGGAACCGTTCAGCCGGTGGGTATTTATAGATATTCAGTTATCAAAACTAAGCGAGCAAGTGTCTGTCCTCATTAAAATCTTCAGCCTCACTCAGCTGTCACATTTTTAAAGCTGTTGACTGATGCAGCCCTCGGGTCACCATGGCAACGGGATGCAGTACCCAGGCGGTGATGCTCTTACTCTGTCACCCCTAGAGTGACCCACTTCTACCCCCCAAAAAAAAAAAAAGTTTGCATTAGAAAAAAAAACCAACCTTCCAGCAGAATATTTTTCTTGTCTCCTGCCACACTTGCTTCCTGCCCTGCCACAGGCGTGAGGAGCCCACAGATCAAACCAGGAGACGGCATAGATTCCCTGCCACAGGCGTGAGGAGCCCACAGATCAAACCAGGAGATGGCATAGAGGGGGAGACACCCCGACGGCTCTACAAATGTTGGGGGAGAGGGACCCCACAGCACCCCACTGCTGTCCTATACTCTGGCAGGGGGCTGTCTTGCAGCACCCACAAGCTCTGGGGATGGTCTCTGCTGCTGAATTGGGTGCTGGCCTCTTGGAAAATCCCCAGGGTACCATCACATCTGTCACAAAACCTTCTCAGGTCTGGGATTTTGCCAGAGAGGGATGCAGGAGAGTAGTTGTTCCCCCAAATCCTGAGCCCACAGGAAGCGGGGTGTTTGCTTTAGCCACCCCCAAGCAGCGGATGGGAGGGAGAGATGAGGATGAAGCCAGGGTGGGGGTCCCAGGGGCTGGGCTGTGCAGGGGTCTGGGCAGAGAGGGGCAGCCCCACACCTCGAGCCACCCCCACCTGCCCCCCAGAGCTCTCTCATCGCCCCACCGCCACCTCCTGAATGTCCAAACCCCATTTTCCTTCGCCTGGCTCCAGTCTCCTACACCCGCCCCAGCCCCTCGGCGCATCCCTACCTCTCCCTGGGAATATTTCAAGAGAAAAGGGGGGAGTTGGGGCGGGGGGGGAAGCGGTGACAGTGAAGTTCTCATGGGGGATTATTGGTGTATAATTGAGCAATATCCATGGTAACAAGCAAATCTGCACGCATTAAAAAATTAACCTGACCTACTTCGGGAAATACTGCCGTCTCGCCAGGGCAGCATGGGCTCTTCTTCCCCCCGAGACCTGACCTGCCAGCCCCCCACCCTGGGCCAGAGCCCCCAGACAGCCCCAGTGCTCCCAGGGACAGGACAAGCAGGTTTTGTGCAAGGGGTGATGTCCCATGTCCCCTCCAGCGGGACCCCCGCCAGCAAGCAGCGGTGCCCAGCCCATGCCCACCAGGATGGAGTGGGGTCCCTGGGACAAGACCCATGGCACAGGGGCCATCAGGGTGGTGGCTCTGCTGGGACAAGAGGGACTGAATCGCCAGGTCACAGCATGGCAAGGAGATGTGGCAGG
>NW_010123526.1:25387-25815 GCF_000699245.1 Pterocles gutturalis
GCAGTCCCCCAGGAAGGCGGCTGGATCAGAAGAGAGGCCAGGGTGCCCTGTGAGCGGTATTTTTGGGACCACATGCCATGCTTTCCCCAGTGTTTCATGGAGCAAAGGCAGGCATGGGGCCAGGAAAGTGCGAACAGAGGGCCAACGGCAGCGGGGGGACATGCGGACAGTCACCTTTGCAAGGGGACAACGGTTTCACATCTGCTGGAGCCAGAAACCTTCGCTCAGGGCGAGCCCCTCCAGCCCCCTCCCATCCTTCTCCACTTGTGGCTTCGATGGTGGGTGAAGCATCCCCAGCTCCGGCCGTGCCCACAGCCCCCAGCCCACCCTTGCCCCTGCTCAACCGCTCTCTGCAGCTCCCAGCAGGCTGCTGGGAAGGCTGCTGCTGGTTTGTCAGCATGGGGCAAAGTCCACCTGGGGAGCGTCCC
>NW_010123527.1:0-2926 GCF_000699245.1 Pterocles gutturalis
AAGGAAGAGACGCCACATACAGATGGGGTTGTTCAGCCTGGAGAAATGAGGGCTGCCGGAAACCTTAGAGCAGCCTTCTAGTACTTCAAGGCGGCCAACAGGAGAGATGGGGAGGCACTCTTTATCAGGGGGGGTAGTGACAGGACAAGGGGTAATGGGTATAAGCTAAAAGAGGGTAATTTTAGAGTAGACATTAGGAAGAAATTTTTCACTGTGAGAGTGGTGAGACACTGGAACAGGTTGCCCAGGGAAGTTGTGGATGGCCCATCCCTGGAGGTGTTCAAGACCAGGTTGGATGAGGCTTTGAGCAACCCGGTCTAGTAAAGGGTGTCCCTGCATGGCAGGGGGGTTGGAACTACATGATCTCTAAAGTCCTTTCCAGTCCAAACCATTCTATGATACTATGATATCTGAGATGCGTTTTCCAGTGTGGGAGGAAGGAAAGGTGTTTGTTTAGCTACACGCATGCAGCAGCAGTATTGTGTCTAAAGTAATTTTTGTGAAACAAGGTAAAAAATGATATGTGTATTATTTTGGGAAGATAAACTAATTTTATTGGTGACGGAGACCAGCTCAAGACGCCCTTCTGTCTCAGGCGTCTTGACCTGGTCTCCGTCATATTGGTTCTGTATCTGCTAAGATACTATGGTGACAAAACCTATCAGTACTTGCAGACATGGTGTTAAATCTCTATGATTCTTTCCATATAATCCCATAGTTTGTATTTCTTCATTAGCCAAGGCCATTTTTCATCATGTTCAATTTTTGACTACTTATCAGACAGCAAGTGAGGAAGCCCTGGTTCACGATTGCATTTCTGATCAGAAAAAAAGAAAAAAAGAAAAAAAACCATGCTGTTATTAAAGAACTGCAAAATAATGAAATCTTCCATTTTTGCACGCCTGAGCAAAGAACTTCTTTGATTTGGTACAAGACATTTAGAATAACTGCATGATGCAGAAGTAGCAAAACCACAGCTAAAAGCCAGTTATACAGATCAGGTCACAAACTAGAATTGAAGTTTTGAGACTTATCTCCCAGGGGGTAAAATATTATGGAGCTTTTCTTGCAATTAAAACTTCAATCTGTACCTTTATGGATATCTGTATCAAGCTATGCTTCACCACACATCTTAGAAAATCTTAGCTCAAAGTGGTATTTTTGTAGTTATAACCAAAACGAAACAACTTTGGAATAAGAAGTGAAGGGAGTTAAGTGCTATGGCAGTACTTGCAATCATGAAGTAAGTCATGCTGCCCTGTAAACCAAAGGAATTAGTTGTACTTTGAATTCAGTATGAGTATTTTCCTGACTGAGGACCAACTGCAGCTCTGTGGTTACTATAAGCCGATTTTAACTCCATAAATAACTATCTTACGTGTAATTTTGCTCCTGTTGGGGAATTCCAACTAGAAGAAAAAACCCAATGATTTTTATGTGTTTTTCTAAATAAATATAAACTAAGTTTTAGTTTAAAATGCTTAGTATTTCTCTGTAGATTTTTTTTAAGTTTAAAATCTGAGACCTTTAGATTCAGAAGTCTGAATTAAAGAAAGGTTAAGATTTCATTCTGCTTGTTTCCAGTTGTTGCATACAGATTAAACAGTCACACCAAAGCAGGAGAGGGGCTTACCGTTCCAAATACAACTTAGAAAACCTGAGAACAGATAAAGCAACACAGGTCCCCACAATGATAAGAAAACAGTACTTACATAAGCAGCAGTTAGAGTTACTTTTCTTTTTACTGTCCTGAATTTGGCTGGGCTAGAGTTAAGTTTCTTCTTAGTAGCTAGTATGAGGCTATGTTTTGGATTTGTGCTGAGAAGAATATTGATAACACACCAATGTTTTGGGTTGCTTAGGGAATCCAAGGACGTTTCCAGCCTCTCATGCTTTGCTAAATTTTCAGATGCACAAGAAGCTAGGAGGGAGCATAGGTAAAGCAACAAATCCAATGGGCAATGGAATATCCCATATCATTCTCTGTTATACTTAGTATAAATTGGTGAGTTTTCTTGGAAGCTCTCTCTCAGTCTCTTGCTCTCTTCCAGGATTGCATTTTGGACTTTCTCTGCTCAGGCATCATTAGCTGGGAATGGGCTAGGTCTTGGTCAGTGGGTGGTGAGCAGTTGCACTGTGTATCACTCATTTGTATGTACTGCAGCTGCAGACCAATATTCTTTAAAGAAACTATCTTACTGATGCTTTTTCAAGTGTGGTTCATGATAGCTTTAATACAATCTTGCTCATGGAAGAGGACCCGGATTTCTCATGGCCTGTGGAAATTCAGGTCACATATCAATGGCAGAAGAATATATAAAAGAAGTGCCTTTCAACGTACTTGTTGCTAGTATCTCAATGTGTACGTATTTATGATATCAATGGTAGTTATTGAGTATTAACTTAAAATTATTTTAACTCCATTCAGCCAGAAATTCCAGAATACCTTGTCCACTTTTCTAGGATATTGTAGGGTGAATTTTATTCAGGCTCTTTTGCTGATGTTGTTTGACGTAATATCTCTTTATAGCTTGGAATCTGCTTGAAATCTCTCACTTGAGATGTTTCACAAGAACTTTTCCATTTGTACAGTAAAGCCAGCCGAAGGGGACTGGTAACGTTGTTAACCACCTCCCCCATCGGCTCCCTGCTGTGATTTTGTCCCACGGTCCTTCAAAACCGTTGCCTGTTGGTTCTTTCAGATAACCTGGGTGAAGAAAGCACCGCCCCGTATTCGAGAACATCCACATCTCAGTCTGGCTTTCATGTTAGTTAGTTGGTCATTTTAATTTCCTATACGTATATTCCCTGTTCTCTATTTTAGGCATTCAGTGTCACTGGAGCACGCCTGGGACTGCCCACTGCCCAGCAGCTCTGCGGAGGCGAGCACAGGGCTGAGGACCCTCACCCGCCCCCTCGCACGCAC
>NW_010123528.1:0-9747 GCF_000699245.1 Pterocles gutturalis
CTGTCTCAGCTTAACCCAGGACACTTAATTTTCCCAACCCCCAAGAAACACACAAGAAATGAAATAGCTTTTAAAATTAATAAACGTATTGGCTATGAGACTAGTCTTTTTTCCTCTACAATTCCATGACTCATTAATCATCCAGCTTAAGCAACAAATGAGGTAGGAATCCTATAGATAACAGTCTTGTTCACTGCATTCTCTTGATTCATTCCCAGCGTACAGTCTATGGAATGACTTATTCACAGGTCCTGTAGAAAATATATGATCACGTAATCAAAGACTGTATTGTAATGCATGTGGGAGAAGAGGATGAATTAAGATCACCTATTTCTCTCTCTTCCAACAGGCCCTTTCCCCCTTTTAGATAGCAGCATGGAGAATACTGAGGGCAGACTTGCTGTCTCTTAACTGAAAGGTATAGTGCTTCCTGCTAGGAAGGATCACTAATTGCAAGAAAAAATCTTGTTTTCTGCCCCGAATGTCGATGCTGAAATACGCAGACATATTATTCCTTTGAGACTAATGTATGCTCAGTGTGGTTGCATATAGGAAGCTATGAAGAGGTGAAGTGTGCTTCACCTGAGACATAGCAAAATGCTTCGTGCGCCTCATTTTTAAAAATAGTTTTCCCTTAAACCCAAGCTGGTGGGGACAGAAACCAGTTTGCATCAGATTACTCCGGCATGTAAAATGGCAGCTTTGATGGTTTAAGATTTATAAGCAACTGGAAAACTGGATTTTACAGGCTAGTGTCCAGGAAGCTTGAGTAGCTGAACAGGCACCTTCAGTTACAGTTAGCCAAATCTTGCAGTTCTATTCAGGGAATTTTTTCAGATGTCAGTAGTAGTTCTGTCTGTACAAGGTCTAAAATGTTGAGGAGCAGGCACTGGAATAAAGGCTTTGCAGTGCAGGTTCCTTGAGTAATGTTATACCATTGTATCAATAACTTGCCTAGTGCTGGCATTTCTGATGTTTCCTGGCATACATTTCCAATATATCCTAATATTAGCAGGATGACTATGTATATGCTAGTTGTCTGGAAAACTGTTGCTGAGATGTCTGCCAGTCTTGCAGGAGGCAATGCCAGCATTTAAAAGTAAAGACTGGGTCTGTTCCATTTTTGCAGTGTGTAATCTGGATAGTTTAACCCTTCAATGCAAACACAAAAAGCTCTGCGAACATATCTGTGTTGTTTCCAAATCATTTTTCTGACACTGATGTAGGTTTTTCTAGTTGGTCCATAGCAAGATTGTTTTGTTATGCAGAATATTTTTTTTCTGGTACACCTGTAGATTTTCCCCTCTGAGTATGAGGATGTTATCAAGACATACAGTTCGGAGAATACGGAGCCCTGACAATCTAATGTAACTTAATATCCTTCTCTTTCCACTCCAGTCTTCCCAGAAGGAAATAAAAAAATCTTGTCAGCAGTGATTTACTCATCCAATAGGGTCCCATAAAGAGATTTCAGGTTCAGTTTTATTTGTTGGAGGCTAATGTGCTGCTTTTTCAGGTTATCCTTATTTTAGGTAGTGAGATATCAGTTAATGATTGAAAGTATTTTAGGTGCTTAATTACCATTCGTTTTCAGTTGGAATTGGCTGTGTGAATACCTTACAAACACAAGGTACAGATAGAATGCTATGGGGTAGTTAATTTTTTCTTTTCCCCAGCACAACTTCCTTCTGTATGAAAGAAGTTTCTCAGAAACTTTTTTAGCAAAAGATTTGTGATTTCAGGCAGCTTCTGACCTCGTAATAGTTCATCCATGAATATTCACGTTGTTACATCTGGAGTTTTTACCGTTGGGTAAATCCAGACGTAATTAAGACCAACTGGTCTTCAACAGATCAGTTAAAGACTTAGCTGTCTTCAAAATGTCGACTTCTGTAAAGCTTTTTGTTAAATATTTACATTTAATTTCTTTAAAACTTTGGTTTGCCGCATCTGGACAAACTGTTGCTGAAGGATTTGTTCTGAATGTGTTTCATTCAGTTCTTGGATTTTCTCTATAGCAAATTTGTGTTAAAAAATATTTTCCTGCATGACAAAGGCTGGAAATTTATTTTGTTTCCAACTGTTTTTCATTTCCCCTTGAGTTCTCATTTTGTGACTTTGTTCACACAGCGTAAGGAAACAAATGTTGAGAGGGGTTACATTTTAAAACTCTTCATAAATACTGGTATTTTAGCTGCATGTATTTTGTAGCAGTCCAAAGGTGCTCAGTCCTTAATTACGTGAAGAAGCAATCTGGTGCGCTAAGGAGTGAAATGGGCTTATTACTTCTTCTTAAAAGCTTATCGAAATCCTCCTTCATTTCCATTTGTGAGTTCAGGCTACAGTATTTCAATTGGATAGTGGCATGGTCAGCATGAGGGTTTGACGAGATGATGTTAGGCCAAGAACGGTGCTGACATGACTCAAGAAAATAACATTTTGAAGCTTCGGGAAAAAGCAATCACTAGTCTTTTGTGTTTTTTTTTAATTTATTTTTTTCATTTGAATGTGGCAATGTTTGGTTTGCAGAATTTCTAGTCAAGAGAAACAATTCAAAATCTCATACCCTAGCCATCATGGGAAGCTTGAGTGCTCTAAGGAACAAGATAAGCTGTCCAGAAGCTTTAAAAAAGAAAAATCAGGATACCTAATTGTGCATTATGTCTTGCATGAAGGAATGACATGTCCTTAGCTGCTGTTTTTTTTCTGGTGGGTTCCGCCTGTCATTTGTGCTTCTGCAGTTTCTGTGGTGGCAGCTTTTTAACGGGAACTCTGAGAAAACCAGAATTTGGAATATTGATATTAGAATTACTCTGCGATATTCATTTATTTACTGATTATATGCTGCAGGGACGCTCTGAATTTTGAGAAGAACAATAGATCTTATACTCAGGCAGAGAGACTATCACATAACCAAGAATTATCTGTGTTAAAGAGAAGCATACAGTTTCAGTTTTCTGGTGTTCATTTGAGTTGTTAATTGGCCCCTATAGGAAAGCACAGATCCATTTGTCTTTTTGCTTGCATATACCAACTTACTTAATGTTTGCAAGGAAAGCTTTTTCCATGGAGAAATGCAACTGCAACTGATAATGTGGCAAATAGCAAGTCACACTTTTTGGGCAGCTGAAATGTAGATGTTTAAAATGCCCAGCTGAATTACAGCAATCCCTCTGCCATTTGCCTCAATTTACACAGTCTTTAATTACTTGATAACATTGTGGTCTCTCATCACTTCTTTCTCTGGTTTCAGTCAACAGAGAGATGGCTGCAAAAACCAGCATGGAGTTCTGAGGTGTGGCAGGAAGGAGGCTGTGGTCTGATGGACCCTCATTGGTTTCAGAGTTCAGGTTATATATAAGGGAGCGTGGCAGAAAGGCAGAGGAGGATTTTAAGTTTAAAGATTCCTTTAACCCAGAGAAATTGTATTTTATTGTATCGTTAACCCAGAGAAATCCGAGAGGGCTTCTTCCTGAGGAATTTTGTTTTGGCTGTTTTCCTTTAAAGTTGCTGGTCTCTTAAGGCCTAAATTGATTAGCTGAATTTAAGATACTCATTAAGACATTTAATTGAAATATATTTGGGAGAGACTTTGGTTATATTTGGTTTTATGTTTAAATCTTTGTAGTTTTGTCCAAGCCTAAGCTGCTTTAGACAGGAAAGCTACAAGTCTTTATTTTTAAAGTAACATATTTAAGTGTTTAATCCCATAAATTGCTTTGGGTAAAGAAATATTGAAGTTTGTCGTGAACTCAACAGGTAGTATTCAGAGGTCATAAGCTTTTGTTTACCAGAGATCCTTTTGGTCTTAACCACGTGTCAACTGTTGGTTTGTGGTTTTTTTTTTTGTGTGTTTTTTTTTTTTTAGAAGGGATATTGTACATGTTAAATTCAGGCTGACTTCAATGTCACATATTCCTGGTTGGCAACATCTGAAAAATATATTTCAAGACCAGGTTGGATGAGGATTTGAGCAACTTGGTCTAGTGGCAGGTGTCCCTGCCCATGGCAGCAGGGTTGGAACTCGATGGTCTTTAAGGTCCCCTCCAACTCAAACCATTCTATGATTCTATGAATTTGCCCTCTCTCTGTTGTGGTTGGTGATATTTGCTTGCAAGTCATTATAAATATTTTCAAAGTGCTACATTGTGCTCCGTATCAGTGCACTGATCTTTGATTTGGATTTCAGTTACATAGTGGAATGAATTTACCTCCACTAGATCTATAATTTTGAGGTGCAGTAGTACCTGTCAGGAGTTGCTGAGAATTCAGGTGGGAGCCCAGGCTGCCATGTTACACAGCATTTGTGCATTAATGTTTTTAAATCTCAGTAGGATTATAAAAATAACATAAAGCTTTGCTACTGAGGAAGAAAAATTGCCTAATTTTTTACAGTGTGTAAATATAACAAATATGATACCTCCTTTGGTGAGCATGACTTACTTTTTTATTATTTTGTATTAGCTGTCAAAAAGTAGACCCCAGGAAGTTTTTCTGAGAATGCAAACAAAAATCCCCTGTTATCCAAGTATAGGATTCAGATCAATCGGCAAAGGCAAAGGTCAGTGATTGCTTCTTGAGGTTTGAGTCGATTGCTTTGCATTTTCTCCTTAAAGATAAAGATATCTTTAAAGGAAACGCTATTTTCTGTTAGTGCTTTGCAAAGCTGTGCTAGTTCACTCTCATTGGCTAAATGGACCCTGAATTTTAAAAATAATCAGGTCTGGCAAACTGCAGTCTACCAGGAATCTCATAATGTACTGTAGTCTAGATTATATAGATTGCAAGATATTCTCTCCCTTCTGATTTTTTTCTATTCAATTTTACTTAATCAAAAATGTGGTGGGAACTTTATCCTGCAGTCAATATTTGGAATGTCTGTCTTGGCTATGAAATATGATTTAAGTATTTTTTTCATTAGAGATATTTCTTTTGGCCTTGGTGTTAGGGACTGATGCCAGATTATAGATTTTAGGGTATGGGTTGTTTTTATTGAATTAATTTTTAAAGGACACTTCTCTTTGATACAAGTAGTACCCGTTTCTTGTGAGTATATTTTGGGAATTACACCCTTGTCATCTTGCTGTTTCCCCTATTTTATCTGTGTTTATCCTCTTTGTTTGACCTACTCTTACTTTTTTAGTAGATGCTTTAGTCTTAGTTGGAATCTATACATGTGATTCATTATTGTTTCTAGTTAAATTGCGGTCCTTCTATTATGATTACAGTTCAAGCGTGTGGTGTCCCCTTATGCTATTCTTTAAAGCAGTTAAATAACTGTATTAAGCTGTTGCAAATGAGAATGACTTGCTCATTTTTATTTCTTTGTTAAAATTGTGAAATAAACTGTAGTTTCATTAAATGTAATTAAAATGCATGGGCATTTCCTGGGTCTTTTTTCCTGGCTTTCAACAGTTGTACTGTCAATGCTGTGGTTCAGAGAATTCAAGTCAATTGAGAGTATGCTATGTATATGTATACAGTTTTTATTTATATTATATGTATATATTTAGATATATATGTGTATGTGTAACTTGTATAGTGTTAATGATAGAAATTGAGTTTGTTTTTTAGATAAGATTTACTTAACTGGAATTTAAATGAAGAAAAGACATATATAGTTGCTAAGAAAAGTTTTTTTTTTTTTTCCCAGCTGAGTCTACCACCTTTATAAAAGAACAGTATCAACTATCATTGTCACTTCATGATGTAGAACCAGTTGCTAATGCTGTTTGTGCCAGTTTAAAGCACCAATTATTTTATGCTTTGGGTACACAAAATCAAACTGATAGTGTTTAAAGGGCACTTTATTCTGTCTTTTTGTAGCATCCTCAAATGTTTGCCTCGAGATCAAAGGGAATATGTTTTTTTGTGATTTCTGACCTTTTAATAGTCTTTTAATTTACATTAAAAACTTGACGTAAGTGACATCTCATATTTGCTGTAAAACCTAGCACAGTGTATCTGGGGAAGAACGTAAAGGTTTATACCTTTGTCAATTACCAGAAAAGTAATTATAAATTCTGTTGTCAAAATTAAATGAAAGGAAAATAGTCTGCTTAAATACTACCCGGTGCAACTAAACATTTAAAACTAAATGCAAATGTTAAATTCAGAACTGCTTCTCTTACCTATGTTCATTATGATGAAATAAATTGTGGAGAGACTCAAAACCTTGACTAATACTGCCTCTTGAATGGCTTGTACTGCTGGACTACTGAGGAGAGTTTAATTTTAAGTAATGCTTTTCTTGTGAAGTTAACTTGAAAATATTATCTTTATTTTTGCCATATGCCTTTCAAAAATTGTAGCAATCATAACTACCTTCTTCCCTGTAAATCTGTTGTTTTTTAAATAGTCATTTCCTATTTAGTTAATATTTATAATGTTGTCTGTGATAATTTCTAGAGTTAGCTGGTCCTGGTTTGTCTGCTCAGTATGTGCTGGATTTGGTTCTGTCTGTCAGGGATCCCTGCTAGAAACAGCTGTAGGACTGGTTGTCATCTCTGTGGATGTTGGTAAAGCGTTTGACCCTGGCACACATAGGAAACTATTTCCTTAATTAGGCACTGTGGAGATAAGAATTTAAATAAAATAAAAATGGTTATACAGAGAATGCGATGGAGGTGGTACTGGGAGGAGAGGGAAGTTGGTGATATTGGAGCAAATTTTTGGGCTTGATCATGTTTAACTATTTATTTAGGTGTGTTAACTGGTGAAGTTTGCTGATATTAAAGCTGGGAGACGTAATTTGTCTAGCAGAGCATCTCCCAGGAGACTCTTAAGGATTAGAATAATAGAAGAGTGATTGGTGGCAGTTTGCAGTGCGAAAGCATTGGGACTAATCAGAACTTAATACACCCAGGAAGGGGAGGAAGATGGTGTGAACCTTTACTGTCATGAGATAGTAAGTCCACATGAAAGACAAATAAAATCTTGGAAGGATCAGAAAGATGTTTTGTGCAGTGAGTGGATAATAGGGGTGCTGTTGTACACAGTGCTGGGAAAATTGCACGTACGCTGGCATGTAAGTCGTCCAGGTCAAGGAAGATGGCCTTGAGAGAGGATGTGTTAGACACCAGGGTATGACAAGCCTGGTCATGTGAAAGGAGGTTCTTGGAGTTTGGCCTGGTATAGCCACAGTAAGGAGTGGATACAACTACTGTCAGTAATTTTATCAGTGAATAAATGCCAGAAAGGGAAGATAATTATTTCAGCTGAATGTCAACAGTGATGCAAAATACACCAGTATGAACTGACTATTAGTAAGTTCAGACCAAATATTTGAAAACAATTTACATTATGCAATTGTATAATGGATGAGAGCCTGAGTGTAGTCTATAAAATGATTTATTGTGGTCTTTGGGAACCGCATTTGGTAATGTAGGAGGTCACTTTCAGTTCTTTCCCCTCAGGTAGGAGAAACATTGCCGGCATTTTAAACAGAGGTAAAAATCCTGATATTTTGCTTAAATTACAGAACTAGTGAAGTAAGTCATCTTTTCTTTTGTAGGATTTACTGGCAACTTTACTAAATTTCTAGTATGCTCGCCTCTTAATATTGTGAGTGCAACTTTAACAGTTGGCTGTGTCTTCTTTGTAAATGCAATAATTAGCATGCAATGCAGTGAAAATTCAGAGGCGTAGTCCATCTGTTTATGTAGCACTTTTCTTTCTGAAGAATTAAATCTAGAATTGTTCAGATAATTTTTGTAAACAGAAAGAGAAGTCTGTCTGCAGTGTATTCCTCTTAAATCCTGCTATTTTTAATCCATTAAAAACCTCTCCAAACATTACAACTCTGCCACCCAAATAATGGGCATAAGCAAGCTTTGAGTGGAAAACAACAGTTAGAAAGCTTGTATTTGGAAGGGAAAAGAAATAATATGGAGATGGAATTGGGCCATGGTCTACAGCTGATTTGTACAAGGGTGGTGATATTGTTGCATAGTTGAAGACTGGCTTTTGTCAGATCTCTTGGGTAGACTTCTGACTTAGTAATAGGTAGGTGTTTTGCAAGCATTTGTTCCAACACAAAAGAACACTCAGTAGAAAAGCTTTGGGGGTTTTGTAGCAGACTTAGGGCTTTAGCAGTTACCAGACATGCAGAGTTGCGTGCAAATTGAAGTCCAAGACCAAAGTTAGAGAGGCATTTTTTGGCTATTTATTGTTTACCAGTGCCACATGGAATGTAATATAGTTGCAAATAACATTTTTAAAGCTTACATAAGAAGGGAATTGCGTGCTGGAGGATTGTCTGTCTCATCTTATTCCCCTGCTTAAAAAGAAAAGGAAGAGGGGGGAACATGATGATGAATACTAATTTTTTCATTTGCACTAAAAGCTTTCATATTTCACAAGAGTATTTGGTTAACATAGATAAACACATAAACGTGTGGAGGGAGATGCAGCAATAATAAAAGCATCACATATCCCAATGACATATCTGGAAAATTCTATAGCTTTAAAGATAAATTGGACTTCTGTAGAATGCACAGATGATGCATGCAATAATATAATATTTTGTTGATCTGAGTTCCTGAGTACTGGATAATTTAGTTACTGTGTCAAAGCAATATATTAATATGGAAAATTGCAGAATAATTTGGCTCGTGTACTTCAGTTGTTTGATGGAAGGTCTAGTAATTTATTCAGCTAAACTGTTCCTGGGTTTTATTCTATAAAATGTCACTGATCTATAATCTAGTTTGTTTGGCTTTGTAATACGATGACAACCTGCAGCTAAATGCAGAAAGGATTTAAGGGTTAAAGTTTTAAGTGAAAAATTGTTTGTGATGGTAAATTGAAGTTTAGTTTCTTTAGTTGTCAGGGTTCTGAGTGAATCTACACAGGTTTTTACTATCTAATGCAAATTAAATGTCATGAATTTTTTCTCTTAAGGCACACAGTGCATGCTGTTATTAAAATATAAAACAATGAATGTAGGTAACAATGGTAGTGTTGCTGTACTTTGTTTATTCCAGGAATCAGAAAGCTACATGTTATTCAAGAGGGTATGATCTGAATGAAAACGTAGTGTCTATGGGGTTGTTGGGCTAGACCTTGTAGAAACTAAAAAGAAAGGGATAGGTAAAGACAGACAATAAAAATACCCCTCCAAAGGTTTTTTTCTCTCGTTTTCTCAAAAATGCCAGGAATTATGGAAGGTTTCACAAATTGAAAAGTTGGGGAGGTGGCCAGGAAGGGAGGTGTTTCTCTTCAGTAAGAAGTGGTGTTTCCATGTTTGCCCCTTCTCTGCACAAATTTCTTGGAAGGTAACTCACCAAAAGCAGAAAATGCACAATAGTGAATCACTATATGATATTTTTTTTTCTTACCACAGATTTGAATTTAAAGCAAGATCTTTCTTACTCCTTCAGGATAAAAACACGTAATTGTATCAAGAAAGTGGTAAATGTGGATAAGAATTGTTTTCTTATGTTAATTTTTATGTATAGTAGCTAAAGAACTCAGTGCTGTAAGAATTTTTAAAATAAAATTTAGTAGGAGTCAAAAGAGTCTCAGAACTTGTATTGATAACACTAATTTCTAAGATACATTTACTGATAATATACATTAAGATGGTAGGAGGTCTCGTTTTAAATCAAACTTCAAACATTCTTGTCTTTGGTGCTGTTATCAAAGAAAAAATACATGGGGTCAGATTAAATACCACCATAGGTGAAGTAGGGTGTATTCAACAGTACCGTATTTTGGAATATAAACCAGGGCAAGCAGATACCAATC
>NW_010123528.1:9758-23754 GCF_000699245.1 Pterocles gutturalis
ACTTCCCATGCTTTCTGTGTCTGCAATTCTTGGAGTTGTAGAACCACAGGTGATGGATACCCTGTGGTTTTGTCCACAAGTATTTCCCCTTTTTCACCATTTCTTCAGTTCATTTCTTGCCTTTATGTAAATTATTGATGTCCGCAGTGTCCTTCTGTTTAACGAGGTGTTACTTTTGGTTTTGAACTCCTCTTGAATAGTTTTCTTTTCTACCCTCTTGTGTAAGAAATGGCAAGTGAGCAGCGCTTGTTTGGGAATTATTCCACTCAGGTTTTGCACACATTCATCATGGTCCTGCCCTGCAATTACGCCTCGTTTTCCCTTTTTTTGTAAGGGTTAACTCTGGAAATGTAAGCAGTGTAGCCCTCTTGGAGCACACATCCATGAATTGGGTTGGCCTGATATAGGCGTATCTTTTTTTTGTTGTAATTCAGTAGCAAAGCCTTCAAATGTCCTGGATTCGTCCAAAACCTCTGCAATAGAACTGTAATTTTAACTCGCCTATCTTTTTGCTATTCTGGGATGGAGAATATAGAAATTCCTGACTTCAGTGAGTGGAGTGCTGGGTTTTTCACCATGGAGTGACTGAGGCTGCTTCATCCGTATTTCTTGCACTCTCTGTTTGTATAGCCTCTTTAATGCCACGTGTCTGCTGCGTTTGGAAATCAACATTTTCAGGTGCCTTTGAACTCTGAGCAGCATGGAACATTTTTCTTTTGTAGGTGTGAAACATTTGTTCCCAGTGATTTGAAAGGAATGCAAACTGTACTGAATACATAACTGGAGGAAAACCAATTAAGAACTTCCCTTGTGTAGAGTTTACACCTATGTATTTTATAGAGAGCTTCATGTTAGTGCTGGGCCACTGAGTATCTTCAGACATTTTTGTGAGCTCAGGATATAATACCATGCTTTCAATGAAATCAAATGGACCCAAAGTACCTGTTAGCATAAGGATCTGCTCTAGTATAGTCTGGTTAAATATTAATGCAAAGACTTTTGCTGTTGTACATTTTTACCCATAATTTCTCTAATTTGGTATTATGCGTTTTTGCATAATTTAAATATAGACATCTGAACAGTTTACTTAGCCAGCATAATGTTATGTTTTACTGAAAGTGTCTGCACAGTGTATTCTCAGGACTGTGTGCCAGCCACTAACTGTTCAATATTTAAATAAAAGAACTGCGTTTTTGCATTGGAAAGTGTAACAGAAATTAAGCTCCTCCAAGAGGTTCTGTTCATTAAAAGGGCAATGTACTAATCGTGTGTACTTTTTAATATGTGCTGGGCCTGTAGCAGCATATGTTTCCCTGTACTGGTAGGTTGGCCAAGGAGTGTTAAAAGTGTCTTTTGAGCTTATTTTCTCTTTTAATGTAGTTCAATATGCTGTTAGTTAAGAAAGTAAACTTGTGAGATTCCATTTTTGTGTGTGCATTTAAAGAAATATAGTTAAAGAAATCCACTGTATCTTAGAGGTGTTCTGAATTATGGGGAGTTGTATTTGGTGAAGATTAGTTCTACAGCTCCAATAAGTACTTCACAAAAAGATTTTGTACCTAAATTACCAGAATGTGTTATAGTTGTGAGCTTGGAGATGCCTCCAGTTACTACAGCGACTTGGTATATCAGTGCAGAAGGGGTGAGATTTCACAATAGCTCTCATACCTCTCACAGAAGTGTTAATGAATTTACTGTATCAGGATATACTGTGGAGCCAGAGCTGAATTCAATATATTTAAATATACAATATAATCCCCTTATTTTAACTTTGACTCAAGAAAGTGTTTTCTTATGTACTGACTCTGAATTATTTTCTGAGTTTTTACTCTTCAAATAAAGCCCATTTATCTAGCGGCTCCTGAAAAATAAAACTTTTTTTGTCTGCTCACACAGCAGCCATTTATATGAACTGGAGTATTGCTTTGTGAGTAAATACTTGGCTTGCTTTATTTTCCACAGTTTGTGAATGCATCTTAAATACTGAGGGAGTATGTGTACACTTTTCTGTTTAAGGATAATTCAAGCTAAGATGCATGCAGTACATTCAGCTTTCTTAAACTGCGCCTTGAGGTTTTCATAAATTTTATGAATTAGTGTTTTTTTAATAGGGGCGGTGACCTTTCCTGCTCTTGTCATTTGACTTATGGATTCACTGCTTCTTAAAATTGTGTTTCACAAATGAAAGTGAATCAAATCACAGCTCAAACCTAATCATTTCTTTGCCTTATAATAGCTTACAGACCTTCAATTTATTTCAAAAGAGGTCTGTCCTCCTTTAGAAACATCCTTCTTACGCCGTCGAGGATGAAAGAGACACAATTTGGCTACTTCTTTCTGGCCTTTTTCTTCTTTTTCTTTCACTGTGGGAGAACAGAGTAATAAAGATCTATTGTTGATGAGGTTTCAGTGATTTTGGTTTGGGATAAAAGGGCAGTGGCATTTGGAGGCTTCTTGCAGAAGTTTTTGAATCTGGAATTAAAGTTTAAGCCAAATGATTAAAGTCTAGCAGTTACTCCCAATACCTGATTAAGATTAAGGATTTTTAGTAAATTGTATCTGAAGGTAAAAGCTAATTTACAGCAAGTATCAAAGGAAAAAGATATTACAGTTAATCGCAGCTACTGTCTGCTGCATTTATTATAATGCTTTCAGCAACAGGATGCATTCTGTGTATGAATGGTAGTCATTTACAAAATAAGGGTTTAGAAAATCAATTAATTTGTGTTCTTTAATTTTAGATCTGAATACCTAAGCAACACGTCTATTTTAAATCACAATTATACATCCTTTATTTCTGAATATAGTAAAAATGTGCTAAATATTAAAAGATTGGAAAATGAAGGGCTTTTTTTTTTTCTTTATTCTTAATTATTTGTGAGATTTTTCTCACACAGTGATAATTTCTTTGCCTCCTGGGATGTCTGTTTTTTCCTCACTCAGGGATGTTGGCAAATGCTTTGTTATGCTGGCTGGGGAAAAAATGTTCATCTCTTAATATTTTATCAGTTCCATTGGGCTGAAGGTGCCAGCAGTTGTGTAAATGGCTACCAGTCCTCAGTGTTGTATGTCTTCAACCTCGTCATATGGGAGCATTGTAAATTATGCATAACAGTAGACCCACTCAATAAATATTTAATGTGTGATAGGTATTTTTCACTGAAATTACTTTTTCGCTTGAAAGATGATTTAAGCTGTGTTTTTTGGTTTCATGAGGTGACACTTTTATAATATCAAGGAGTAGGTGGGTACATTTTGAATGTCAGAGAGCTGCAGGGCAACATGAATCTCAGGGTTTTTTTTCTTCCTGAATGCTGGAAAACTTTTTGATTAATCCGTGGCCAGAATGGGATTTCTGGGTTTTGTTTTGGAGTGTCTTTTGTATCTCGGGTCATCATTTTTTCTTGCCCAGGTATATCTATACTTAGAGTTTTTTAAACAGTATCAATATTGATGATGTTTTGTACTGTGCAGGGAAATGAGGTATTGCAGCTGTTTTCTTCTTTCAGATTTGTCAAGCTGCTCTACTTGGGAAAATGCCTATAACAATCTATCTGTTTTTTCTTACAAAGAGTGTAGTGTCTTGGTTGGCTTTGGAGAAGGCATACTGATGACTTGGAAAAGAAGTAGTCATGCTACTGTCAGAAAACATATTTTCTGTGTTTACTAGCACCAGAAAACAGTGTGTGCCTTACAATACACAGAAGCAATACTTGCTGACATTGACTCTCCTTCTTGCACTGTCAGTCTTCCTTGTCTCGTAAGGGCTTAGCTGCGTTGTGTAGAAGAACGCTTCATTCTTAAAGTTGGTGTGTGTACACATTCAGAGCCTCTGTTGCTGTTATCTTGCAGGCCTAGAAGCCAATAAGATTTTGTTTCAACTTCAAAAATAAACTTTACAAATACTAAAACTTATTTCAAAGCTATAATTAATTTATTTTTTATTGCATAGGTAGTCTGATAGTCCAAGGTTGAAGTCTTCCACTTGTAGTCAAAAAATTATCCTACAGGTGGCTGTACAAGGTTGCCCAAACGAATTTTGAAGTAAAGGAATTTTGAAGAATTCAAATTATATGCTGCAAATATTTCCTGCATTTATTTACTGTTGTCAGTGCTTTCCTTACATTGGATGATGTGTTAACTGCTTAGGCTTACGGAGTTTTCAGATGTCTGGGGTTTTTATTATGCAAGGTTCAGTTTATTTAAAGGTTTGCCAAAGAGTTTTCAGTTTTTTATTCCCTAGCTGTACTGAATTCTGAGGAGTTTTAAATTCTCTTTACTGTTATGCAAGGTGGTACATAGCTTTTAGACAACATTGCTTTGTTATGCTCTTGATTGATCTTCCTTATCTGGTATAATTCAGCTGTTTGTCTGGTTTCTTTCAAATAACACCTTCACAGATTTCCTGAACAGCGAGCTTGGAGTGCTCAGTGGAAATAAAACAGTCACATTGAAAATGTAAAAACAACAAAAAAAAACCACATTAAAAAAAAACCCCTGGGTTTTTTTGGTGATACTGCAGAGAATGAGTTACATTAAACATGGTTTAGAAAGAGAAGAAGAGCAGTTTTTCGTGCATATCCTAATAAATAGACTTTTGTCCTTTACAGGAACAAACCTTGGCTCTGAGGAAAGAAGGAATAGGTGTTGTGTTAGATTCTGAACTGCCTCATCTCATTGGCATTGATGATGATCTGCTCAGTACTGGTATCATCTTGTACCACTTGAAGGTAAATACACATCTGTATTTCCGTAGCCTTTGTGTGCCTTGTGATTTTTTTCAGTAGACAAATGGTAGCATTAATTTGCTATCTAAATATAGTGCTTGTTACATTTCTCATCCATAGTGAGAAAAGCTCGTTACATTTCTCTGCTAGAGTAAGAAAAACTCTTAAGAGGTTGCAACTGATTCAATTAAAGTATCTGTTAGTTTACTGCTTAGGTTTGTCCTGAAGGTCGACTGGTTAACTAGAGATAGGAGTTTAATATTCCTACCCATGTATATTGGTTTTTCCTTCATCTCATTGTAAAGCTTGACTTGAAATCCCAGTCTAGATTAATTGCCTCAAAGCTACAAAGAAGTTGCAGTTGAAACTTGAATTTGCTAATAATATTGTATAGAAATGACTGTGAAAGCATTCTAAAAATGCTACCTGATTTTTTAATGAATATTTAAACACGTATTCAGGTTACTCTGAGGAAGTGGAAGGATAGCTTATGTCTTTGTGGGGGAGGAAGGGAGATTTAAACTGAAAATAATGTGTGTTTCTTTCTTAATTAGGAGGGCCAAACATATGTTGGCAGAGAAGATGCTGTGACAGAACAGGATATTGGTATGGAATTTGGCTTTTTGGTTTTTTACATTCTTTCTTCAGTTGTTTTTCCTTCTAACATCCCAATGTGTGAACAAAGCTTCATAATTTTTTTTTCCTTCAGTTCTTTGTCTGTATGTTCTTGCCTATTTTAATTTTCAGAAAATTTGAGAGCTGCATTATGTGGGATTTGCTTCAGAGAGCATGACTTCTAGAATAGCTTGTGGGCTTAAATTTATTCATATTCATATACTTGTTACTAATTTATTTCTTGCTTCTCTTGAACTAGTACCCTGTAAAAATACCATCCTCTTTAATACAGCACGTCATAATTACTGCAGAACCGTTCTCTTAATCTTTGTATAGTGACAGTATTGTTATATTGTTATACCTAAAGCAGTCTTTGGACTTTAGATATGAGTTGAAGAAAATTCTGGACGTTGGTAGAAAGTAGGCTTGTTCTACTGATTTTCTTATTCACCTATTATCAAAGCAACTGACTGCCAGACCTGGACTGCCCTGTCACATATGTTACTTGAAGGCAGTTTCATTAAATAAACTGTATCCTTTAATTCTCAGGAGAGAGATTGAGTCTCAAATAACTTAGTTTGGTATGTTTTTGTGGGTCAAAAGATGCCTAGAGTAAAATTTCTATATAAATTTAATGAAGCTAGCAAACTTGGGTTGCTTTGTGGTATTAAACAATACAGGTAGAGATAGTCATACGTTATCTGACGAAGAGACAGAAAGTAGTACATCTGATTGATAAGAGGCCTGAATATAATAGAATGTAAGAACCTTATTTCAGCCATCCTTGTTAGTCTACAATCCTGTCTTTTCTGATTTAAGCACGGTTGCTTTAATATCAAGAAGCTTTTGTTGTTTCTCAGAAATTGATCAAAAAAAACCTTGTCCCTACAAATATGTAAATTTTGCTTTCCTGTTTGCTATCAGAAAGAAAGAAGCATTTACTGATCTGGTGCTAAAACATGAGGAAAGAACATTACACCAAAAAACCCCATGCAACCCAACGCACTTCTTCTCTTTCCACTACAGTAAAACAATAAACAGTGTCAACATTTAGGGCATGCAGGATGAGATGAGGGAAGGAAGAAACCCTTGTCTGGAATAAAGAGAAAAGATTATCTCAAATATGTAGTGCAATATGTCCTTAATAAATTAATATCAGCATGCTAATCGTCGTGGTTGTTAAGAGACTAATTATGCTATTTTGTATTTAGTTCTTCATGGCCTTGATTTGGAAAGTGAACATTGCATCTTTGAAAATCTCAACGGTACGGTGAATCTAGTACCACTGAATGGAGCACAGTGTTCTGTGAATGGTATTCAGATTACAGAGGCCACACACCTAAATCAAGGTATTACCCTGCATGATGTAATTTTTGATACAGCATTTTCTGTTTCTTTCTGTCAAGTGCACTGAAAAAAATCTGTGTGTATGTAAAGGAGTTATTGTTTCATTAAAATTAATTTCATGTCTTCTCAACTACAGCCCAAAACCTTCAGGAGAGCCACAGAGTTTTTGTTCTGTCAGAGAATTGCCAAAGTTAACCTTTGATTTTGTTCAATGTTTATAAATAAAGTGAACTCTATGCCAGATTGTTTAAGTTGCTGTAGTATTCAGAAAAAGAATATTAGTCTCTATAGGACTAAATGTCAGAGACACCTCCGCCTCCTCCTAGAGCTTCAGGCTGGTCCTTTTAACACTCTGTTGCCAAATCCTCTTGTGTAGCAGGATATTCATCTGGAATATCTGTTCACTGCAGCCACAGGGAAATGACAATAAGGGGAAGGCTAACTCTTGTGGAGGAAATTTAGAGAATTATAGTTTTAATATAAAAGCTTTAAAATCTGGAAGTGAAAAAACAGCTGGGACGGCTGGGAACAAAGGTGTATTGTGTTGGCCTGGAAAGGACTGTCTAGCAAGTAAGTTGGTGAGTGCTGCAGCAGAGGTTTGGGATGTTTTATCTTCCAGGATATCTTCCCATTTAGCAATGAGCTGAAGACCTGTTTAGCTGTGAGGCTGTGACACAACCCAGCTGCTGAAAAGCAATGTCGCTTTACATTCCTGGAAAAAAACTTTCAGAGTAAGCTTCTTCTAAGAAAGGAAGAACGCAGTGTTGAACAAGGGAAGCCTTGCTGCTTTTCTGAACTCAAGTGCTTCAAAAGTCTGCTTTCGGAAAGTAAGGACAAAAGTCTGCTTTCGGAAAGTTTTGGTGTAGAGAGGGAACATTGATTTTGTGTAGTGTTTTATTTCTTCATGCAAAATGAGAGGCATTGCACTTGTTTCTCTTACGGATACTGGGGGGAAAAAAAGAAAGCCAAGCCCCCTTTTGTCTTACCTTGGAGTAAATCCCATTGATAAATTGTTGGCAATAGAAACATTGACATTAATGGCAAATAACACTGTAAACAATAAGAATTGAGTTGCAATGACTCAACTTTATCCCACTGCATTTCAAAGGCAGTGAAGGTTTGATGTGCCTCAGAGGAAAGGAGTTTGGATGTATTTCCCTCTTCCAGGTGTATGTAGCAACTTGATTTTTTTGTACTGTGAAAGAGTGAAAGCATGACTTTTTTTCCTTCCCAAATTTCTGTCTATCTAAAAAACATTTGCAACTCAAAAAAAGGGGAAAGTGTTCCTTTGACTTCCTGTGTTGTGCAAAACAGTTGCATAAGCTGTCGTGTAGCCTGTGTAACCAGACTGAGTCTGACAGAAAGAGAGCAGCTATGACATCAGGTGGGCAAAGATGATGAAATAACTAGTTTAACAACTCGTGCACAATCAGTGTACCCTAACTACGTTAGCATTTAGTCTCTCAGCATGAAGTGCCAGCCTCCTTAAATATCTGCTTTAGGTAACGCTGATTAACTGCTAATATATTTAAGTGTTTCCGTTCATCATGAATAACTTTGAAAATGTGTTCAGTTTTTAGACTGTCATGGAGTTTTAAAAAAAAGCATGTAAATTAATTACCACTTCCTCCTTCAGATTACTTCCAGCATTTGTGAATTCCAGCTACTATGGCCTTTCTGTGTAAAAGCTTATTACTACCATATTTTTTTATTCTTAAGAACATATCGTAGAATTTCTAGAGGTAATTGAATTACTATTCATAATTAGAGTTTGTCCTTTACCTTAAATTTATTCTCAACTAGAAACCAAGTTTTCTGGTTTTAGGCCAAACTGACAACCCTTCTGTACTCAATGTAACCTCCCACTGCTTGTTTTTTATAGTTCATTAATAAAAAAAAACCTTTTAAAATAAAAAAGTGACTTTCAGAAGTTACTAAGACCTTACTTATAGATACATTTGTTTGCATAGTTCCAAAATACTTCTCTGTGTAGTCAGAGATACTTGATGACATTCAGCAGACCTTCTTGTATTTTTTTTTCCCTGTGCTCTCTGGTCATTTATGTGTTGGAGTCAAACAGTTAAATTACAAGATCAGAGCTCCACAAATGATAAAAACTTCCTTTGCTTAGTTTTTGTTGTTCTTCTTAGTACTATTGCTGTTTTTGACAAACCTTTTTTCTTTGCCATTTAACATTCAAGGAGAATAAGAATTGTTGCTTACAGTAAATAAATGGAAAGTAAACCCCATAGCAAATCCAGTTATGTTTCCATGACGACATTTACGCTGCTCTTTGCACACTTGCATTCTGATGGGGAACCGCATTGTGCAACAATGGGCAATCTAACCTGGTGCTTGGGAAATATTTAACTGTATGGTTTTGTCCAGACTTTTTTTTCCCTAAAGAGGCTTTGATGTTGATGCTTATCAAAGTTCTGTCAAGTGGGAATTAAGATTGTAGAGATTTTCCTTAATAATAGAGTAGTACAAAGAATAAAAAGGGCGTAGAGGTTCCTGTTTGGCCAATTGATGGGGTTAGCACAAAGGACAGAGGCATCAAATTAAAGAAGTAAGCTTATTAAGTGATAAAATAATGAGAAAAATAATACAGTGAAAATAAATTAAAGCAAGATAAAGTAAAGCAGCAAAATAATAAGCAAACTACTCTAGCAAGCAGAAAGTAAGGTGATGCACCTAATCATTACTACATAGAGTTAGTGATAGTGATTAAGAAAGATATGTCACCAATTGCCCTAATAATACGTTACCATCATCCAGATCTGCAGTTGCTGGGGAGCCCGGTTGCAGTGAGGATTTGGAGAACCCTTCCCAGCAACTGGGAAATCTCTATACAGTGCATCCACTGTATAGATGAGGCTTCAAATTTCCCTGCAAACATTCCCTGCTTTTATACAGTTAAATAAACAACTTTCTATCTTAAACTGCAAAAAACATCTGGTTTGGTTTTCTCCTTGTTACCTTCCGTCTCGAGCCTGGCCGGGGCAGGAGAGAGGAGATAACAAGAACACAAGAAGCTAATAATCTTGATTATGTATCTCTCAACAAACCTTGTCATGATTTGCCGCGTTCCTTTGCCATCTGTGGCGATAGGGCACATCCGTGCTTAATTTTGGCTACTGTTGCACAATTAGTATCTTTCTGCTGATGAACCTTACACAGCAAATGTTACAGCAAAGCTCTCTAAGTGTTACAACAAAACTTTTATAAATTGGCATATATTAATAAGGTAATACATTGCATATGTGATCAATATTATGCATGTTAGATATGTTGGTAGGTTTTGAGGTTCATCTAGAGGTCAGCTTTGGTTCAGGGCCTCACTGCTCAGGCCCTAGTATTTCAGTTTCATAATGCAAAAAGTGGCATCATGAAGTAATTATGACTGTGACATGCTTGGATGAAAAAGAAGAATGTAATGTAATGAAAGAAGTGAGGGAGTTGTAGTTCCCCTTCTAATCTGTACATTGGCCATGTTAGTGTACTAAATACTGCCATAACCGTGCATCATGCAACATGGACGTATCCCTTTTCCTTCCTTTCATCAAGTTTTATGCCACGTGTCTTCCTTCTAGGCTCACGATTGTAGGGTTCAGAGAAATACTAAAAGAGAAACCTAGAAGTTGTTCGTATGCTCCGTCATCTGGGTTTGACTGTCACATGTTTGCTGTTAAGCTGCTCTCTCCTGTTTTCTTTAAAATTTGTGAAGTTGGGAATGCATATCTACATCTGTATACTTTCTGAAATTTTAATCCGTTTATTTAAGTTGCTTCCACCTAGTAATGTTGTAAAAAAAAAAAAATTTACCTTTAAATATTATCTTAATTTGAAACTAACTGAAGGAATTTCAGAGAAGCCCTCACTGTTACAAAATCCCCCTCCAGGCAGTCAGGAGGAGCGGAGCAGGTAAACATTTGGGACAACGGTGAGCATATGAAGCAGTCGTAGGCTAGAAACAGTTTTTAGCCTTTAGCCCTACAGTAGTCATGACCATCATGGGCCCATTTTAATATGCTTACATAAAGCTATGCGCAGCGCGCTTCTTAAAAGAAAGGTCATCTGCAGCATCACATCAATCGCAGAGGTGGCATCAAAATGACTTTGCAGTACACACATACAGGTTTATGAAAGGTAATTCTTTTTAAAGATTAGAGTGGTGAAGGGTTCCTGTGGTCCAAAACTGAGGTGTTGTGTAGATGGTGAGAAGCAATGTTGTGACTGTAGTGCTTTTTGCCATTTATTTGCTAAGACTAGGTGGCCTTATTTGGGTTGATACTCATAATGAAGCTAATTTTAGGAGGAGCATTCCTTATTCAGGACAGCAGTTCATTCTCAGATGGTAAGAATTTGTTTGTAGTAAACAGTCTTAAGTGCAGTTTTTTCATATTATGAGTGTAATGGAGTCCTTTTTAGAATTGCTTCACACCGACCAACAGATAAATTCTGTGGTGGTTAACTTGGAAGGCTTCCATGTTGTGACAGCAGTGACGCATCACTGACTATATCCTACTCAGTAGGAAAGTTTTAATCTTGGTGCGATTGTCTTAAAATATAAGAATTGCTCAGAATCATATTATTTGTGACCTGTACCTTAACTGATTAAATACAATAATGGGTGTGCATTGAGCAATATGAATTATTCAATATTCTTCCCTCAGAAAATAACTATTTGGTATAAAAGTCTAATAATCCTGTTTTGAGTGACAATCAACTTAAATGTTTTTCTACATGAAGAAGAAAAGGTGAGAGTACAGATTATGGAGATTTGGAGCTTTCAGCGTAGGTGGATTCAAACCTGACTGCGATCAGTAGTGAATGGATAACACATTGGTCCTTAGTCACATTTATGGATGTCCCTATTGCATTTGGTACCTTCTGGTAGACTCCAGAGTAACACTCTGTGTAGGTCAAATTGGGACATCTGCTTCCACTGCTTCCTCTGCTTATATTTATCCTTTAACTGAACTGCATGAATGTGGTTGACCTTTGTGTGCGTGAACATGTCTGGGGTATTTTTTTTTTTTCATAGGAAGAAGGAGTAAACTCTATAAATTGGTTAACATCAGTGTGACTATGCATTGTTATACACTTGAATTGTCAAAATGCATTTTCATTCTTGCTTAACGGAAGTCTTTGTTTACATATTGTGTGTCTGAAAAATTATGTGGCATTTTCAGGTATAGCATGTTGCCAACGGGTGGTGTGTGTTTTTCTCATCAGGTGCTGTTATATTACTTGGAAGAACCAATATGTTTCGCTTTAACCACCCCAAAGAAGCTGCTAAGCTAAGGGAGAAAAGAAAGGTGAGATTAGTTGTTTTTTTTGAAATTTAAACCTTTTCACAATTTTCTTGCTAATATAGACATACCTTGATTGCTGCAGAATACTATTTTTTTGTTTGCCTCACATCCTTTAGTTAATATTTCATCAAGTGAAACAAAGTTAAGAGTTTGTAAGCACATCAGTGTTTGTCTAATATGTTTATTTTATGGTCTGTTGTTAGAGTGGACTGTTGTCTTCCTTCAGCTTGTCTATGACGGATCTTTCAAAATCTTGTGAGAACCTGTCAGCGGTTATGCTTTATAATCCAGGGTGAGTATATTCTAAAATGTGGTTGTTAAAATTGCAACTGTTCTTCATTTTAGAGATTTGAATGTTCCAAGTGGAAGTAATAGAAAATATTTTGTTCTCTGGCTAATAGTATATGCTTGCTAAATAATGGGCTTCTGAATTATGCCGAACTTTTCAGAAATGTTATTTAAACTAGTCCTTGCTAGCAAATGGAGTGAAGGGACACTAAGGAACTTTCTATCCTGCTTAAAACTTGCTTTTACCTGGGATTTCTCTACTTAAATGCAAGAAGAGTAACTGCACCAGCAGACAGCTGCACTGATAGATCTAACACAACAAAGTTGTAATACCTGGAGTCTGGGAGACAGCATTTGCCTTGTAACCAAGGCAGTTCAGCACAGTAATGACATGGCAAATTTTGTGTTTATGCTTTCTTCAGAATTACAGGTTAACTATTTTTCCTGAGAAAGGTGCATTGTAAACTGAAAATTAAGGTTTCTTGAGTTCATGTAATACCAATACAAGCATAAAAAGGTTGGGCAAATGTCTTACATTCTCACCTATATACCTCCTAGTTGGTGGCCAAGTTAGGATGTGAAAAACACTTTTATTACACCGTTACAATAACATAGACTGCTTATTGTAGAGAAGCTGGTTTTATTTTTTTTACCAGTGTTTTTAAAGTGACTTACACTTACACTGGTGTTTGTTCTATTTTTTTTCCAATAGCTAGTACCTGTATTTTGAATTGAGTGTGAGGTGAGGCGCTTTAACCACCTATGTGCTTTTGAAAAATAGGCTGTAAATTGACTTACACAGAATTGTTGGTGTTTGTTCTATTTTTTTTTTCCAATAGCTAGTACCTGTATTTTGAATTGAGTGTGAGGTGAGGCGCTTTAACCACCTATGTGCTTTTGAAAAATAGGCTGTAAATTGAATTATAGGCTTGGATAGTGCACCTTTTTTCCTGTGTTTTACTGTGGGGTTGCTCTTTATCCATTAGAATTTAGGAAGATTGGACAGGTAGTAATAACTTCAAGTTAATGTGCAGTGAGTATGTGTAATAACATTGCTTCAAATGTGACTGTTAAATCTTTTGCTATTGAGCTGCCTACAGAGATCTTAAGATAATGAGCTAGTTGCTGATAAATAACTTGGTTTTTTTCAGTCAGAGATGAAAGAGAAGGTCAAAAAAGTATATTTATATTTTTCTGTTTCTTTAGTTTTTCAAATAGCTTGGTCTGAAAACTTCTAGTGACAGTTCCTGGCTGTTGTTTTTACCTCTGGTTATTGGTCATCTACTGTGGGCTTTTCCCTGACGAATAATGTTATTCTGCTACAATACTGTTATGAGTATATTGTGCATTATACTGCACAGTACTGACCTTGACTTTGCAATCAGCATAGGGTAGGACAGATTGTTTCAGCATTGCCTTGCTTTTAGTCTTTCAGATTTGCAGCGAAATATAATGGCATAGGCAAGGCCCAGTTAAAGGTGGGCTTAAGAATTATTTCCCTGCCCAAGAAGTTCATAGTATCTTCAAATAATGCTGAATTGTGTCTTATTGAGAGGATTTTTCCCATAACCCTTGTTTAAAAAAAAAAGGGGGGGGGGGGGGGGGGGGGGTGGAAAGTCTGGAGAACTACTTGATTGTCTCTATGATGGAGTAGATTGCAGCAAATTCTTCTTTTTCTCTGATAAGTTTTGTGGAATATAG
>NW_010123528.1:23804-37021 GCF_000699245.1 Pterocles gutturalis
GCCATCTTACCTTGCTTTCCTGGAAATCAAACAGTATGACTAGTATAATAAAATTGTATGCAGCAATTTTTAGAAACACTACTATTTTCACATCTAACGCTTCTAACTTTTTATTTTCCTTTCTTGAGTGTGATTGTGAGAGCGCTGTTACTGTTGAAATTGAGGGTAAGATTAGGTGAAATACTCTTCATATTCCTGAGCACTTTCATGCTTGTGTTTTATTAGACTATAAATTAGGAGCAGAGGGCTAATTATTGATATTCTCCTGCTAGTTTGTATTCAGTTAATCTTTGTGAATTGACTTGCAGGAATACATATTTTGTCCTGCTTAATTTGTAAACACAAGAAAGGATTATGCTTAAGGCTTGCATTACAGGAGGAATGTAGGTCTCCATGACTGTCACTTGTTTGTAAGCAATAAAACCTATCTGAGGTTGTTCCATAGTCACTGTTATGTCCATATGTTTTTTCTTCTAAGCAAGGAAGCTCATGGTTGTGTATTCATGATTTAAACTCTTCTATCTTTAGGTGCTTTAACTTTGTTTAAAACAATAGATGCCATACCTAATAATACACATTGCCTACATAGTGCAGAGGTGGTTGTCATCCTAATAGATGAGTGATTTTAAAAAAACCAACCAAACTCAAATATCACTGTGTTTACTGCTTTTATGATTGCTGCAAAGAGAAGGTAGACTCTGAAGTTTGCACTACAGTTTAACTGAGCACTGGTCTTACTCAGAAGAAGGCATCTTCCACAATTCACGCATCTTTGCGGACAGCAGTTTGGTAGCAGCAGCTTTTCAGCTTAGGCTGAGATGCCATGGCAATTGCTAACACTGTTTTTGCTTTACTACAGCACTGGGGCTTTTCTAATCGTGTGATGAGCTTGTCCAAAGAGGTAATTCTGCAGAAAATGTCACTTTAAAGGGAACAGATAGCTGGGGTAATTGCAAGTTAAAGAAAATAAAATATGTTTTTGAATAAAACACACCCCAAATATTTAGGGTTTAGTAACAGTTAAAAGCCAATGGCATCATATCTGTAAAGAGTTAGATGGCTTGCAGAGTACTTGAGCTCTGTACTTCCAGCTAAGAATGCTGCTTAGCAAATGTGGTGCTGCAGTGGTTATTCTTCCGAGCAGTGACTCTGTTCAGCCTGGGTAAAACATTCAGTAAGTCTGATCTCTGGGTATTAAAGGCAAGGTAATTGTACCCAAGGTGGTAGGTGGGGGGCAAGCATCTTGCTTCTCGGAAAAGTGCTAAATTTGTCTTGGATTTTTTTCATCAGGAACAATGTAGGATGTGGACAGCTTCCTTTGGTATGACTCTTTAATACACTAGACTGTAACTCATAATGTAGTGGTGTACTGCCCACCAGCAGTATAGGTCTAGACTTTTTTTTTGCATGATTTCTGTAGGAGACCAGCATTCTGCTTATTGTTAACTTAGTACTTTTAAGACCACCTTTTCTTCCAGTTTCAGTGTTGATAACCTGAAGGCCAGCAGCTAAATTTGCAATTTCTGCATGTTGCAATAAACAATTTGTAAGATTTAGCATCTTTAGCAATCAGGCAGAAGAGCCCGTGGGTTATTACCTGCATTTGTTGTGAAAGCAGATAAATGACGGATCTTGCTGACGATATCTGTATCTTTCCCATGTGAAAGCCAGTGTTATCTTTAATTGTGTTTTCAGATGGGTGGTCTTTACATGTCGCTTCTGTTGTCTGTGGTTTTTTGTGTTTGGTTGTTCGTTTCCCAAATGTGTAAATAGTTGAATAGAATTTAGACTTAACATGCAAAAGTCTTTGTTCTGCTTGTTCGCAGTCTTTGTCTTTAATCTGGTGTCATGCTACGCTGCTTCAGATAATAAGCTTTGGATAAAACTGAATTTTACACATAGATTTATGCTGAAGATTGCATTTGTGGACTTTTTGTAAGATACATTATATTATAACTCTAAAACCACACATGAGAAATGTTGATCTTGTCATGGATTTAGCATGGGGCTTTTTGTTTTGTTTCTTTTTTTTTTTTTTTTCAGATTAATCTCATAGATTAGGCTACTGAATGGCATTGTGACATCGTAGTCCTGCCAGTACTCAGTCTTTCCTAATAGATGTAGTACCAGATCACACTTCTGTGCTGTTTAATTTAATCTATAGTAGTACTGTGCTAGTAGAACTCCCTCCCTTTCTCTGCAGCTTATCTACACTGCTCTTATCCCTAGATATACCGTGTTTCCCAGGAAAATTATGACTGTTTAATTCTATGATGATCAGATTAAGTTCTTTCATCTACAAAAGAAGAAAGAGTGGATTTTAGTCTTTAATATCTGTATTTTTTTTCCTTTTTAATTTAAAGTAATATTTTTTTCTGTTCACAGTGGTGCTTACATTAATATAGAAAGTAGAGGTTATGTGAGAGAGTTTTTGTTTTTTTTTTAATTACGGATAGACTAAACTGAAAAACATGTCTTGCACCTGTACTTCATAAAACTGACAGTGATTTGTTACAGTCAGTGATATTTTTGGTGATGCTGAGGGGTTTTTTTTTTGGTTTTTTGTTTTTTTTTAACCTAAAGAAATGAGGTTTTTGTAATCATTGCTAGCCTGGGCTACCTCCCCAAATTCTCTCCTGTCCTGAAATAACTTTGAACTCATAACCAGTTTTAAGTAAATACTGCTGAGGTAATGGTCTCAAAAGCAAGAAATTCCTAAATATATGTTGAGAAAATAGGCAGCCAGCTAAGGAAGATGGGCAGCAATTATTATCCCTACAGAAATAAAGGCTGCAGCATGAATGCCTTTGGTAGCAAACAGACACTGTGTATAACCCCGTGGTAGGAGAGCCTTCAGTGGAGCTCAGACCTTCTTAGGCACCACCGACTCTGTGTAGCAGCAAAACACCAGACTCTGTTAGCCTGTCTGTTCATAAGAGTGTTCTTTACATGTCTAAAATACATTAAGCGTGCATTTTTAAAACAGCTAGATGTAGTGTTTGGAAGTTGTTGATTGAGGTGTTGGTGGTGATCCATATTTGGCTTTGGGAAATACCCATTTTCACTGAAGAAAGAATCACTTCTGCATAGTTCATTCCTCTTTCCTGAGCAACATTTTGAGCATCACCAGCTTCATTTCCGTGTAAGGTAAAGTTGGTTGTCATAACGCTGCTGTTGAAGGTGTTAGAGACACTTCCTCAAAGAAAATCTGAGTTTTCACCACTGACCTGTTTTTGTATCAGACCAATTGCTATGATGGCTCATTTTCCTTGTATTGGATCTGAATCAAAAGCTAGTTACCTTTTTTATGCATATATAAAACATGTTTGCCAAATTATGTGTTTTACAGGACAGTCAAAATATAAAAGATTTTTGCTCTGGGTTTGCACATTATGTTGGCTGATCTGAAACATTTTACTTCATTATGGCTTAACCAAGCATGGGAATACTTCTAAATCGTCTTTGCCAGTTGTCTAAGCAAAGATGGTCTATATCTGACAGTGCCCAACGGACATCTGCATTTCCACAGACAAGAGCTATATCCCCCAGAGTCTATATTATGTTGGACCGAAGTAATTATGAATATAGTGGCATTTTTCAGCCTAGCACTGGGTAAGAAGTGAAAACAAACAGCTGTGAATTCCACAGGTATACCATAGCCAAAGCAATGGCTTTTGAGGTATAGCTTAAAAACAGAACATGAAGTGTGTGGGGGAGAAAAGTGCGTGGTGACCATTAAATTAAGCTTTTGCTTTCCGAGGGTCCCTTAAGATTGCTTTCGGTTCTCTTTGCATAACTTAATGGATTTTGCATTGCTGCTGCAGAAGTTGTGAAAAAAATTAAAAATGCTAAGTTTTCTTATCTCTCCTTGTGCTGTAATGTTGAGATAGTGCCCACAAGTGCCCATTCAAGGTGGTCTTGATGCACATGTGAAGGGGCTCTTGGTGAGACATTTACATGAAGGCTCCAGATGTCTGGAGTGGTGTATAAAAAAATCTACATTTACTAGTCTCTTGGGCATTATAGAAGGTATTTTTAAAAATGAGTTTGTGAGAAATAAGGAAAAATGGAATTTGTTAAACTAGTCTTTCTCCAGTATTGCAGCAGTTAGAAAGATGCTTCTTAAGCATGTAGGAATCAAAGTTTGATTAAATTGCTTCATAAATGTTCGATTATTGGTGTATTTTTTGCATGTTTCCAAGGGTAATTCCTTTTTGTTGTAGCATTTATATGATTTTTAGAAAGAAATACTAACAATACCTTGTTTTTAAAAACCTGTCTACATAATTGTGGTCATGACATCTTGAATTGCAGTTTGTCAAATACTTGTAGCTAACTTCTGACGCAGGCTTGCATTTTTTCAGTGTTTATGGGCTGTCTTACTAAACTGCAAACTCTTTAAGTTGTAACAGGCCTGAGATAACTGGATATTTGTGTATTTGGTTGAATATCTCAGTCCATATATAGGTTCTCTATGCTTTTTTAATACTTATTTTGAAAAAATTCCTTAAACCATATGTCTTTCAAAAGAAATTGAGAGAGCCTTCAGTACAACTGTAATAAGAGCTCATATAAAAAAATGTCATAAAATGCTCTCCCATAATTTTTCAGAACCATATCAAACTAAATACATTAAAATATCAAAATATTTTGTATAAATGGGTTTGAATTGTGTTCTGTGCTTGAATGTTGCACTTTGCAGGAATTGTCAGAATTGGTTGAGTTAATAAACCATAGGAAGAGGAACATCAATTTAATTATAATTGGCATTTGGAAAATGTGTTTAAAAAGAATAATTATTTAAATTTTACTTTTGACTTATCATCTGACAAATGTTCTATGAATCTAACCAATTTAACCTCTAATAAGACAAACTGTTGTTGACTTGAAAATATTCTGTAATGCTAATATGGTTTTTTATCAATTCCTTTCTTAATTGATTGCTCTTGTTTCCCCTGCCTCCCATGGCAGTCTTTTCCCTGTAAAAGGACCGATCTGTCTAAGGTAGAGAAATTCTGTTTCTACATATTGATTGCTGTATCCGCATGTAGTTAACTTGCAGAGGCTATGCTAATCATGTATCTGTCTTGTTTAGCTTTACTTTTTAAATATTTTTTTTTCCCCAGAAATTAGTTTACTTTTCTGTTTGTACTTGTGATATCTAACCATGATATTTAAGCCTGGTATCTAATTTGTAATCCTAATGAAGGAAGTATTTTCGGTTATTGTAGAAAATAGTTTTATAAAACTTTTGATTTGTACCATTGTTATAATCTTCTGAACAAACACTGAATTGCATCGTATCTTCCTTTTTGTGGAATTGAGGAAATAATAACCTTTTTACTGTGTTCTCTTTTTTTTATTAAATCAGGCTTGAATTTGAGAGACAACAACGAGAGGAGCTTGAAAAATTAGAAAGTAAAAGGTAATATTTAAATAATTAATGTGGAATCACGGTGTTACTCAGCAAGCAGAGGATCCTGATATAATTTTATTTTGTTTTTTCTTCTGTCAAGATTTTGGTTATTTTATTGACCTGTTCATTCTTGTTGATTAGTAACACATAGACAAGCTGAATTGTAGTGAACTGTGATCTTTAGTAAAGAAAATACCTAACACAGAGGCATGAGGAGGATAGATTATACAATTGTAATGTGTTGTGTTACTCTTGTTCTTAATTGCCATGGTGGTGTTTTAAAAGATGGCAAATTACATTCTTTATTCAGATACTTTTTTATGGTTTGGTTGCCTTCGGATTGAATCTTGATTGGAAAAGCTCACATAAAAATGCTGCTTCTCTTAAATAAAACGGTAGTGCTGGTGTGGGCATACCAATCATACTTATCAGATCATTATTTTGAAATCAGTTTGAAGTACAAAAGAAAGTATTGTCAGCTGGCAAACTGAGCTGACCGTACTGGCTCATCATACCTGCTTAGATTTTAGAAGTTATAGCTCTCACCTTTTTGCTGATCACAGAATTGATTAGATTCATAAGCTGAAAGACACTGTGCCTTCTCAGCTTTAGACTGCATGCTCCGTTCTGAAAGGGCTCTTCATATAGGTGGACTAAGTTCAGTAGGCTCAGAAAAAAACCCTGAAACTCTGAAGCATTGGAAGACTTTATTCAGAAAATGCTGCAACAGAATCACTGATATTTATCCTCTTTGTTGATAGGATTTGAATTCTGATTGCACTGAAATTGCTTTGCTTTTGCTTTAATTTATCTGACCTTCTCGCAAAATAACCAACCGACTTGGTTGTCTCTACATGTATTCAAGTGATTGTATTATGGGGATAATAGTGTCCTTCAAGTCTCAGTCTGTCCTCATTTGGAATCCCCTAGAACCTTTAAAAGAGAGGTTGCACAGGACAAAACAATTTGTCTTAAAGTAATTTCTCTCTCAAATACATCTGTTTCTAAGCTTACGATCTTGTTTATCAGTAATTCAGTTGAATTCACCTAAAGAGAAGGCTTTTTTTAAATTCATCTGTTGGCCTAAATTTGGTGAGGCAAATGTCTAGTCAAGTCCTTTTATACAAGTTTGTGTATACAAGAATGTATGTATACATAAATCTGTGTATATTTACTCTTCACTGTGCACTGATGTGTTCTATCAGTATTTTTAATGGATTTCACAGAACTAATACAGTCTAATTTTCTACTAACATAAATGCTATAGAATGTCTTCCTATGTTTTCATATATCCACAACTTTTTATGTTGAAATTAACTATATTAATCTGTTTACCATTTGTCTCGTGCATTGAGTCACTTCCAAGCAATGTAAGATGTTAACCTTTTGGGAAAATGAAACTATTAAAAAAAAAATCATTATATATACTGCAAAATCCTTGTCCGAACCTTTTTAACTTCTAAGGGATATGTTGTCTTTTGGAAAAAAAGAAAAGCTTGAAATATTGCATGTAAATGTTTTACTCTAGGAAACAGATAGAAGAGATGGAAGAAAAACAAAGATCTGACAAAGCAGAACTTGTAAGAATGCAGCAAGAAGTAGAGACACAGCGCAAAGAAACAGAAATAGTACAGCTGCAAATTCGAAAACAGGAAGAGAGCCTGAAACGGAGAAGTGTTCACATTGAGAGCAGGTTAAAGGATTTGCTGGCTGAAAAAGAAAAATTTGAAGAAGAGAGATTACGGGAACAACAGGAGATAGAGCTTCAAAAGAAGAAGCAGCAGGAAGAAATTTTTGCCCGGGTCAAAGAGGAATTGCAGCGACTGCAAGAACTTAATCATAACGAAAAAGCAGAGAAAATGCAGATTTTCCGTGAACTAGAAAGACTTAAAAAGGAAAAAGATGAGCAGTATATTAAGCTGGAATCAGAAAAAAAGAGACTTGAAGAACAAGAAAGGGAGCAGGTGATGCTGGTGGCTCATCTAGAAGAACAGCTTCGAGAGAAGCAGGTCATGATAGGGCTCCTGAAGAGAGGAGATGTACAAAGAGTTGAAGAAGAGAAAAGAGATCTTGAAGATATTAGAGAATCTCTTTTGAAAGTCAAGGAAGCCCGATCTGAAGGCGATGAAAACTCTGAAGAGTTAGAAAAAGCACAGCATGATTTCATGGAGTTTAAAAGGAAACAACTGGAACAGTTGACTATTTTGGAAAAAGATTTACTTCAACAAATGGATCACCTGGGAAAGGAAATAGCAGATGAAAAAAGAGCTCTGGAACACTTAAAACTTGCACATGAAGAATATTTAAATTTCAAGAGAGATAATGAAAACTTTGTGGATGCTGTACTCAAGGCTGAAGAAGTTGACAAGATAAAGCCAGTGGAGTACAGGCTCCAATCCAAACTACGCCAGCTTGAGTACCTGAAGAGCAATCATTTGCCAGCTCTGCTGGAAGAAAAACAAAGGGCTTCTGAAGTTCTTGATCGGGGCTTGTTAGGGTTAGATAATACTCTTTATCAAATAGAGAAAGAAATAGAAGAAAAAGAAGAGCAGCTTGCCCAGTATAGAGCTAGCACAAATCAGCTCCAGCAACTTCAAGAAACCTTTGAATTCACAGCCAATGTAGCTCGTCAGGAAGAAAAAGTTCGCAAAAAGGAAAAAGAAATTCTTGAATCAAGGGAAAAACAGCAGAGAGAGGCACTGGAGCAAGCTGTTGCTAAGTTGGAAAGAAGGCACTCTGCTTTGCAACGTCGCTCGACGATAGACTTTGAAATTGAAGAGCAGAAACAGAAGCTTGCCACTTTGAACAATAGCTGCAGTGAACAGGCAGGTCTACAGGCTAGTCTGGAAGCCGAGCAGAAAGCCCTCGAACAAGACCGAGAACGGTAAGTGTTGTGGTAGCTTCCATTTATTAGAACCTAGCTACAAAAAGTGAATAATTTTATACCTTAGATGTTGAGAGAGCGACTTGTTCTTTGTCCCAGTATTTGAGTTTCTTGATGAGTTTCAAGTAATTTACCCAGAATTGAAACTCTCAGTTGCTTTTTAGAGGATTCTTGCTCACTCATTAAGTTTGTGTTTGGATACTTACCCCGTCCTCAGCAGTATAGTATTTGCATTAGCCATCACAGTACTTAAATTGTTTTACCTATTTAGAAAGCTAAGCCAGCCTTACATTCTGTCCTTACAAAAACATGTACTGTCTAACGACTTTTTTCTCTGAAAATATTAATGTATAACTTTTTGTTCCTTCATTAGTAACAAGCTAGATGTTTGTTCAATTTGGAGACTGATAGTTACAGTAGACTAGCAATTGTCTCTCTCAACTGATGGTGTACTGAACGCTTCTGGTATTCAAAGTAAACAGGTGTAATGTTTAAATTTTTTTTGTTACTGGTTTCAGGGATAAATAAAAGAGACTAGCCATATATCCATGTAAAAATTGATGGTGGTTTTTAAGCTACTGGAAAATATACAGAGGCTATAATACAGCTCTATGTGATGACAAGCCCTTTTAGGCAGTGTCATCAGTTATACACATGATGTCTGGTAGCATAACCTTCAGCCTAAGCATGGGAGACTTAGTGATTCAGATAAGGAAGGATCTTTCTATGGGGAAAGGAGGAAGACATCTTTTGTTTTATTTTTGGCCTGAGCAAAAATCCACTGTGATTAATGCATTTAATCCATAAGTACTGAAAGAGGGCAGAAATGCCACTTTTAAACGTGTTGGCTGATATGCTAATACTATTTAAAACCTGTGATTATTGCTGAAACAATGAAGTGTGTTGTCTTGAGGTAGCATTTGTCATTTCGTTTTTTAATATTCCATGACTTATCTGGCTCTTCTTTCATAAGCCTTCAAACAGGTCCTTGATTAGAAAAGACACCTAAAAAAAGAAATTTGCCCATAGCCAAATTAAAGAGCTCTTATGTATCCTTTTCCTTTTAAACAGTTATCAGAAGAGAATAGTTCTTTTATACATCTTGTGTAGAGGTCACTTTCTCAACATCTAGAGCTACATTGTGTGGATTTTAGTTAAGCATTTTCAATACTGATTTATCATTTTGTTGTGTGGATATTGCCATTATTTTTCATAATTGTCTTGAACATAAAATCTCATTTTCTACACCAAGCATCTAGCTTGACTGCAGTCAGCTGTAAACAGCTGGAGGTTCCACAAAAATAGACAGCTTAGTTTGCCCTGAAGAAATTGCTGGGTTGTGTGATAAGTGAAAAAATGTGTTGTCAGCTACAAGATTGAGGTTTGGAAAAGATACCATAGAAGTGAAAAGGTGTCTCTTTTATTTTCTTGTTGTTTACTTTAAAGTTCTCTTTCACAAACTAACTAAAACTTTGAAGTCTTTCAGTGAATCACCCAGGGGCCTGAATAATTCAATTCAGAATGTGTTTATGAATGTTGAGGCAGAAGAAAAGCTTAAGATACATAGTAGTATGTTCAACGTTTCAGGCTACTTATTGCTCTTGTGTTTGTGTTATGCTTGACAGTACACAGTGTCTTGGGTGCTACAGTAAGCATATGAATTGTGTATGTTTGTTTATCTAGATACTGTTGTGTGATGATGTGCTCTGGTTCAGATCAATACTAACTCTGAAAATGTTTAAATGCAATATTCATTTGAAATGCTCTATGAGCGTAAGTCCATCATAACTGGATAAAATGTTTTGTTGTTTTTGTTTTTTTTTTTCCAGTTTGAATAATAGGTTAGCTCAAATTTTTTCCTACAGGGTTGACTCCCAAAACAATAGTTTGAACTTAATTTACATTGGAATAATGTATACACATTTTGTCTTTACTGGCAGAGGTTTGTGGCAATAGAATGAACAGAAAGGAACTTTAGAGTCATCTTTGACAATGGCATGTATTGCTTGCAAATGGCAAGGTGCAGTTTAGTGTTCTTACTGGTGGGTGTATGACATGGCTGAATAAGTTTATAGTTATAGGAAGTGATATATTTTGATAGTAGAATGTTTACAAATCAAGATATAAGCTTTGTTCCTTTAATGTAATTCTGATTTTTGTGGTTAAATTGATTTTCTGTAGATGCAAACACTCTCCTGTATCCATCAGCTATCTCCCATCCGCTTTCCCTCAGGATGCAAGATTGTTGTGCTACTAATCAAAAGAAACATATGGCTTCTGGCCATGCTGCAAAATGAATGCTAAAGATGAAGTAACAGTTCAGCCTGCTTTTTACTCCAGCCTGAGTTTCAAGCATTCATAATCTCCTTAATTTTCTGTTTTTGCCTCTGTGATGGAATAAAGTAGTTGTAGGATTGTACTTCAATTTAGATATATGTAATTGTAGGATAAGTGGTAGAATCCCAGCTTTGCATAGTTTCCCCTGCTTTTACAAGAAACTTATTTTCTTTTATTCTTTAAATTTCAGTAACTTTTAGAACAACAATTACCTTTAGAAACAAAAGGTGTAATGGAAATGGAGACGATTATTTCTGTGTTACTAATCTCATCTCAGCTACATTACAAGTGAAGAGTGTGTTCTGCAGATTACTTTGTTATAATATAGTTTAATTTGACTAAGTGATAAATATTTCAAGAAGTGCTTCTTATACTACATGCTTCAGGCATTTTCATTAATAATATGTTATCAAATTTTACATGTTCTGTTCTGTGCATAAATCTGGCTGGTATAAAATTTATGTGTTAAAGTGAGGAGGTTTCAATTTCAGAAGGTTATTTATTAGGTATATATAAAATAAACAGTAGATGTTTTATTTTGGAAGTGATTTTTCAAAAATGTATATATACAGATAGAAGGAATAACTGGAAAATGAGATTTATATGTATAGTATGTAGTGTAAAGATTTTCTTATAAATACAGTTTGACACACTGGTTTTTTAATATTGTCTTTGTTTTTTGGATTAGTGCTATATTTTTAGTTATTAGGTTTTTCCCCCATTTATTAATTTACTTCACACTGGAAGCTAATAACTGAGGTCACTGATAGAGTTCTGTAATGAGGAAAGTTTCTTCAAGGGGTCCTAATAGATAGGTTAAGTCTCATGAATTAATATTTTATGTGCTGAGTTAGATACCTCTTGCATTGTAAGTTACTGAATTTTTATTTAACTTCATACTGCTGTTGTAATGTGTTTTTGAGCTGTCTCTATTTTCTGATCTAAATATGCTTAAAGGGCAACTGATTTCCTGTCTTTGTAAGTTTTCATACCTACAATCTTATGTACATGTATCCCATTGTAAGTACAGTACTTCCCATAAGAACTATGGGAATCAACTCTAAACCAAGTGAATTCCATCTTAAGATCTCTTTATAGCCTGGACCAGGAAATTCAGCAGCTAAAGCAAAAAATATACGAGGGTGATGCTGGTCAGAAAGGAAATAATGGAACGTTAGAAGAGAGACTCTCCCATGCCACTTCCCCTACCAGCCCAACAAAGCCACAGCCACCAGCTGCTATGCTAGTCGATGATAGGTAGGTAACCTGCATTTCTGCAATGTTCTGATATGAATGCAAACAGTAGCTTTAGAAACAAAATATTTTGAAAGATCATTTGCAAGGTTGGATTGCAATTAAATACTGTAATTGTACTTGAAGACTAGTCTGGAAATAAAATGAATCTGCTGTATTTTACTTTAAATAACCAACAGGCTAATCTGTTGCTCCTGTGCCATTTGTTTTAGAGTAGAGGTTTGTGAAACTGAAGGCTTAAAAACATTTAAATTGGTTTTGTGTTTACAGTTACTTGTCTATGTGGTATTGCTTATATACACTTAAAGCAACAAAGTAAATTAAATTGTCTTAAGCCTTTTTTAATAGGGCAGCTGCCTGGTATCACTTAAAATCTGTTTCCTCTCTTCTTTGTACACTTATATATGCAGTTGCTAGTATCCACTGTTGGAACATTCCATCTGTTTAAAGACCAAACCTTTGTTAGCCCGAGTTGCCAATACTGCAAAACGATAAAAGCAAACCATTAAGTAACTAAAGATGCAACCCCAGCCTTCTATTTCTTCATCTGTCTTATTCTCAGTGCCACTTGTACATAGATCTGTATGCACAGCAGTGGCTTAACCTGTGGTCGATTAAATTGTCTAATTGTGATAACAAATTGTTGACTTTTGCCTGTTAAATGAACACTTGCTCAAAAGTCCTTCCTTAAGGAGGGATAAAACTGGTCTAACATTAAGCTTGCCAGTTAAGAGTTGTGCAGTACTTAGAGTTCATATGCATTTCAAAGAACCCTGTAGACTGTCTTGATATTTATCTAAGAGTATACTTTTTAAAACTTTTCTGTATCTTGAAGGATAAATGCTTTGATTGAACAAGAAGTGCAGAGAAGGCTCCAGAACATCCATCATAAAGCTGAGGATAATGATGTTAGCCTGTCCTGGTCTCAAGAAAGTTTAAAGGTGAGCAGAGATGAGTAGGAAATGCTGACCTTCAATGTCCCATATGTAACCACTGATTTAGTTTTGTTGTTCAATAATTTTCATTTTTTCCTAATTTGCTTAATTTTACTTACCAAAAAAGTAAACAGTAAACCAGGGATATCAGTTGTAGGTTTTGCTTGTCTTTTTTTCCCAGTGGCTGTTTTATGTTGTGTTCCATTTTTTTGCCAGGAAGAGTGTGTCAATGACAATAGGAAGCTTGCAGATAAAATAAAAATCTTAATTTTATGTCTGTAAAATACATTCATAAAATTCTGTCCGGATGTGATGGGTTTGCCCTTGGCTGGAGGCCAAACCAGACACCCACTCACCCAATCCCTCCCGCACCCCCCCCCCCCCCCCTGAG
>NW_010123528.1:37073-45740 GCF_000699245.1 Pterocles gutturalis
TAATAACTAAACTACAATAATATTGAAAATAATGCTATATACAAATATACAAACGAGTGATACACAGTGATACTGCCCCCCCACCCGACGACCAAGGCTCAGCCTGTTCCTGACTAACGATCCTGGAGCAGGGAGAGTCCTGAAACCGCACTCACAGAACAGAGATAACAGTCTGAGTGTCCCAGACCGAGAGCTGACTGGGGTGGGGGGAAAAGGCCTTGGGAGAGCAACCACCTGGAGCGAGGTGACCCGGAGCAAAAGAGATCCGGAACCAAAAAGGGCCAGTCTTCTGGAGGGTCCTCACCTATACACTGGGCATGGCGTGTATGTTATGGAATAGATTATTGTCCACTCTGGGTCTCAGTCCCGAACCTAAGATCAAATCCTGGGCTAGTACCTGGGGCTGTGCTCCCTCCCAGCTTCTCATGTTTACAGACAGCCAGAGAATCTGAAAGACCTTGGCAGCCGCATAAACATCACTTCTTATCAGCTTTCTTCTGAGCACAAATCCAAAACACAGCCTCTTGCTAGCTATTAGGAAGAAAGTTAACTCTGTCTCAGCTTAACCCAGGACACCAGAAGAATGGTAATTTTTTGTACTTGCAAGCTAATGCTCTTTTAAAAACTGGTGGTGTAATCCATCCCAAGACTGGGTTGGTTGAATTCTAAGCTGGTGGTTTAATAAATATCAATAAGGAAATAGTTATTTTTGGCTATTAAAGATAATGTCTCTTCCTATAAATACTTTTGAATGAACTTATACAAGAAAGACACTCTTTTTAATAATCACCTGTACCTTTTTTGTTCTTAGGATAATGAGAGGCTTAATAATGGCACTGTTCAACGCAAGCTGAAGTATGAGGTAGGTCATAGTTTGTCAGAATTAAATGGTTGACTTAAATTATGACGTGCCCTGTAATTAAATTTTTTAATGTTTGTCTGCATAATTAGAATGTTGAATTCATAGCTAGATTAATGGCTAATAGAGACAGCAATGTATTTTGCCACCTGGAATTAAAAGTGATTTTTTTCATATTGGGCATAGCTTTTTCCTCATTTGAAAGGTGTGGTGTTATTGTGGATGTTATTTCCTTGTTTTGTCATGATTCTTAATTTGGAACAGTATCCCTTTCCTGATTTTTAGAGGATAAAAGTATTTAATGAGGAGAGATTGTCTGAATTCAGAATACCACTTCACATATTTAACTCACAATGAACTCACTACTGTGAGGGGGTCTATAATATTAGCAAGTAGCATCAGGCAAATTTGTCTATGTCATGAAGCATATATGTATTTTTAAACTGAGGCTTAGACCCTTCCCACTGTATTTGGTTGCCTAACCTTTGGTTGAACCATGGTTAATTACTTGTCTTGGTGAGTAAATCCTGAATACCTTTATGGATTTAAACCTTAATAGTAGGAGGGCTGCAACACCTCTAATTCGAACCTTTTTGGACATTTACACTGTAATTTTTAAACTGTTGGACTTTTTGTGAAATCTTGGATAGCATAAGATTACTTTTTTATGCATATGTGGAAAAATAATACAGGACGTACAAATTTCTGCATCACCCTTTGACTTTGCTGTGGTTTTCAAGTAAATATAAACCAAGTGAAATGGATACTGTACAATGGAAGAGCAGCGGTGGGCTGAGAAGATCAACAGTTCCTGAATCAGACCTCAATCGCTTCTGTTGGATTTTCTCTCGCTAATTTTGAGAGATTGTACAATGATTGTACCAATTTTGAATGATTATACAATCCTAATCAAAATCAATCCTCAATGTAAGAAATATTCAAATTGGAAGGTTTTGTAAAGACATTTCTATTTTCTTCTTTTGAAATTTTTGACAGAAAAGTCAACAGTGCCAGCCACATTATGGCTTTCCATTTATGTCTAAAGATCGCAATTGTGCTTCTGAGTTGCGTGAAGAAAATGCAGGAGTAAGAGACCATAAAAACCAGAAGAAATATACAGAGATGTGGGATTTATTTTCCAGTTCTGGAAGAATCTCCTCCCCTTTTACATCAGAGAAGGCATCTGAGAATGAAAAGAGTAATTCAGAACAGGAGAGCTTTGTTTGTCACCGTGACATTGAAAGTAGTTTAATTCACTCTAAAAATATTAATACTTTAAAGAATAAGAATGTTCCTTATCAGAATGTTTTATCTACTTCTTTACAAAGTCATGACTTAAGTAGTGTGGCTTATTCACTGTGCAAGGTTGAAAATTTCAATCATTTTGATGATAAAATAATTACTTCTCCAAATTGTGACGGCTTAAGAACTGAATCTGATTGTTTCCGCTTGAAACAGCTGTCTCCTGTAGGATCCTTAATAGGTACTAATGAGCAGGCTGGCTTTAACAGCGTATTGTGCCTTCTCTTTTCTCAGTCTAGTGTGGATTCTGAAATAATAACTTGTAAAGAAAACAGCCCATTTAAGACAGTGCACCCGACAATTGAAGACCAGTCTAGTAGTTCTCAGCTTCTAACACAAGAAGCCTCTGATTTGATTTCTTTTAAGCCAATAGTTTCTCATTTTGATGTGAGACCAGAACACGCTTATGGTTTGGGATATCTTTTCAGTAAGCTTTCCTGCTTTTACAAAGATACCAGTAGTCAACTGCTCAACAGTACGGTGGTTTCTAAACAAATTAAGGAGTTGGGACATTTGTGTGACAGAAGCAAGAGATGTGCACAAGCGGTATCATTAATAAAAAATCTACCATTTATAAGAAACTTGCAAGTAAATGTATTTGTCAAGTCAGATATGAATCAAGACATGTCCCACTCTACTGATGACGTCAAAGCTCAAACTGAAAATGCCATTCAGCCTGAATCCCTTGTGCAAGAGGCTGCCACAATGTGTGTAAGCACAGAGATCTCTGATGTCTATGCGAGAAAGCCCTCTGAAGGATTCACGTGCTGTTGTAAAAATGAAGAGCTGGAAAACAGTCTTGTGTTAAGACAGAAATTTGTGCGTTTTCCTCATGTGTTTTTGAAGCTTCAGGGCTGTTCCCTGGAAGAAGTGCTGGAATTTTTGACCTGTTCATTACCCCAAATTTGTATTAGAATGGAAGAGTTGAAAGGAATATATTGGCTTGCTGTTGGCAATTGCAGAAAGCCTGATCCGGAACCTGCTTGCTTGCTTTTGTTCAGCTCTGTTCTGTATGTTGTTGTTCCGTCAGTCGAACAAGATGTCTACCAGAGTTCCTTGGCAATGTTTCGTGAGGTTCCCATCATCATGATAAAGGAGATTCAAGTTGGATTTGCTGGACAGAGTATTAGTCTTCTGTGTTCTGCTGAAGATGGTTTACTCACAATATTTACCTATAACAAATATTTAACTCAAAGAATTTGCCATGATGTAATGAGTGTTTTGATTTCTACAATGGATGATGCTGTTTATTTAAATCACCAGCTCTTGAAAGATGATTTGATGCAGATTTCTCTTGATTGGACAACAGAAGTGAATGACTTAGTTTTTTCAAATGGGCTACGTTTGTCCTGTAAATTTAGAACTGAATTAGCTGATCTGGTGTATTTACTTCATGAAAATATGGGAAGTATTAAACCTTCTTTAGGTGACATTCATGTACTGCTGTATATCTCAGTGAAAGTAGACTGTGCTAAGCAAACTGTGTATAGAGCTCTTGTTCTTACGACTACTCATATAGGTCTTCTAAGGGAAAATAACATCTGTTATCATGCATCTAACTTTTTGGATGCTTCATGCCAGCGATCACAATTTGACAGCCTTCAGTTGTACAGTTTGAAAGATATCCAATGTGTACTTTTGCCAGACAAAGAGAATTTCACAGAAATTGAGCTTGTGTTTTCTAGAAGGAGTGTGGTTGGATCTGATTCAGGAATTGGTTTTTCTAAATACCGTGAAAAAGAAATAAATATTCAACTGACAGTCCTCCCATCAATTCTTCAAAGCAGTTTGCATATCCCTTCGGAAATCTGGAAATTAACATTCAGTTCAAGTGAAGAAGCCATTTGGCTAATTATGCATCTGACTAGGTGTTGAAATCCAAATGCGTTTCAATTCATTCAAAAAAAGGGGCTAATGAATATTGATAAAATCCTTTTTTTTTTTTTTTTTTTTTAAATATCAATAAGCAAAAGAGTCCTTTGAGCCTCTAAGGGGATACCCTAGGGTGTGTACACACATGTTAGCAAAAATCATTATTACTTGGGTGCTTACTTTTTGTGAGTCTCTAGTATGCTGCACATGCATACACTTGGGAAGGTTAGGAAATTAAATGTTTCTATCTCATGTGGTAGGTGGATCAAAACTATAATTACAGCTGTGTCTTCTGATCTACGTTTTGGCTGTTGTTTCCAGCTCCCTCAGTCTCCTGTCTGTCTTCATTAACATCTTCTCCATTCCTCCTTGATTGCCTTTTCCTTAATCCTGCTGAGTACCTTTGTTTTTCATGCTTGTCATTGTTTCATGCCCTTGATCTCAATATTTCAAAACATCTGCAATTTTTTTGTCTGAACTGTAAGGTGTGTTTGGGGTTCCTATGGTATATTCACTGTGCCTTCTTCATACTAAGGATGTTTATGGCTTTTATACTTAAAATTTTGGGAAGAATAGCATTGACAATTCTCTTTTGCTTTGGAGTTTTGCATTAAGGATTATTCCACTCTTGCATTAAAGTTTGTCACATGTGCAAAAGGAATTGTGTTTGGCTTATTCTAAGCTGTTGTTTGCTGAGATACCGGGGATTGATGGTTTTGCCACATCTCTTTTTCTCCTGGGTTTGCCCCCTTTGCCTAAAGTATAGGCTACATGAAAGCAGTGAAACAGAACAAGAAAAATGCAGAGAATGTCCAATACTCTTTCTAGTTTCCCCCGCCTCTTTTTCTTGCAGGGAAGCAATGCTTGGCTTTAAGACATTCCTATTTATTTTGTCGAAATAGTTAACTTCTATTACAGAATCACAGAATCACAGAATGTTAGAGATTGGAAGGGACCTCGAAAGATCATCTAGTCCAATCCCCCTGCCGGAGCAGGACACCTAGATCAGATCACACAAGAACGCATCCAGGCGGGCTTTGAATGTCTCCAGAGAAGGAGACTCCACAACCTCTCTGGGCAGCCTGTTCCAGTGCTCTGTCACCCTCACTGTAAAGAAGTTTTTCCTCATACTCAAGCGGAACCTCCTATGTTCCAGCTTGAACCCATTGCCCCTTGTCCTATCACTAGATGTCACAGAGAAGAGCCTGGCTCCATCCTCCTGACACTCACCCTTCACGTATTTATAAACATTAATTAGGTCACCCCTCAGTCTCCTCTTTTCCAGGCTAAAGAGACCCAGCTCCCTCAGCCTTTCCTCATAAGGGAGATGCTCCATTCCCTTCATCATCTTTGTGGCTCTGCGCTGGACTCTCTCCAGCAGTTCCCTGTCCCTCTTGAACTGAGGGGCCCAGAACTGGACACAATATTCCAGATGCGGTCTCACCAGGGCAGAGTAGAGGGGGAGGAGAACCTCTCTTGACCTACTGACCACCCCCCTTCTGATACACCCCAGGATGCCATTGGCCTTCTTGGCCACGAGGGCACAGTGCTGGCTCATGGTCATCCTGCTGTCCACCAGGACCCCCAGGTCCCTCTCCCCTACACTACTCTCCAACAGCTATTCCCCTGCAATGGAGTAAGTCTTTATATTCCCTTGATGTGTTTAAGGAAAATGTGGTGTGAAAATGAACCTGATTAAAGGGTGTAAACAGCTGTAGGTTGTGCTTTAAATAGCATTTTGGCCTTTGGTCGTGCTACCATACCTCTGGTAAGACAAATGTTTTGTGGTTTATAATCTGCATATATGTTTTTCATACTGTTAAATGGGTAGTTAGCAACTGGGGATACTGCCTGAAGGATGGAGTAAGTTTAACTCTAGAGTTCTCTCCTTGTAATGTGCTTTGCTTGTCTTTCCTCTTTTTCTGCTTGCCTACTAATGGGGTTGTTGATGTTGTGAGATTGCATCTCTTACACTCTCTTTAATATTCCATTCCAAGAAATAATGGAACTATTAAACATTAATAAAAGATTTCCATTAGCTGAGGCTTCCCTTTAGCTTAGGACGAGGTTATTCTTTACCTGTTAGCCCAGTCAGATGTTCAAATAATAAATAAGGTGTTGTCTCCCATCTTTTGTTTCTTTCCTTGTAAAGGGAGCTGAATATGTTTGAATCCTGTTGCTTAAATGTGCCATCTGCCTTGTTTGGCACAAAAAACAGTGGTATCTAATCTGAAATTCTAAATTCAGTAAGCATATTGCCAGTGGAGGTGCAGTCTTCTACTAGACAGAGTTAGACTTCAGTCTCTCCACTAGTACAAGAACATTTCCCATTTGTTCTTACCATATGTTAAGACAGGATAATGTACTTCACGTGGGTTTAAAAAAAAAATAAAAACTTGCATTGGATGGAGAAGTTGTGTCTGGAAGGATGAGCTCTGGTTTGGATAGAGAATGAACGGGTTTTTTTTAATCATAACAAAACCCTCTACTACCTTAAGGAAGTCCAAAGATGAGCAAAATGTCATGTTTTAAGCTGTGGTTTTTGGTTTTAACGAAAAAAGTATACACAAATATCTCACAGAACATAGGACAGACAGAGTAGTTATGACTTCGAGCATAACCTTGTGTCAGTCCAGTTGAAGAGTGGCTCCCTCATTGACATCAGTAAGGTATGTCTTCTGAGCCTTGCCAAAAGTTAACATTGAGTGACACTAGCTGGGAGGACTGTCTTAAGGCTGTTAAGTGACAGAAATATCTGCAAATAATTTATTTTCAGATTATAACCCAAAGTTAAATGTTTGTGCATGTTGTGTTCCAGATAACATTGTTTTCCTCTTTTGTGTTTGTTTTCAAACCTAACTTGATGAACATTCTGCACTTTTATGAAAAAATTACTTCACAGCAATATCTTTTATTCTACTGTAAATGAACCATAACATAATGTTTGACGTTTATGACTATCAAAGCATTATTTAATGTATTGGGGTGTGTTTTTTCACAGTACTTTGAGATTATTTTCCTCTCTCTCTATTAGCTCTTTGTAATAGTTCCCTGAAAATGGCTGTCAATAAATTACATGTTGACAGAGGTGGCTTTAAGAGTGACTTTTTGGCTTTATTGTTGTTTTAAAATACATTATATTGTTGTCAAGGCAATGAACTCTGCTTTCCCCCAAGGAAGGAATTGCTTACATTTCTAGGCGCCAGAAATGAGTTTTAGTTGAAAAGCCAGTAAGTTGGGGAGTGGTGAAAGAAGGGCAAAACAGAGAGGACAAAATATTTGTTCTGTAAACAGAAGTCACTAAAAATATTTTTCAATTCCAATGCAAACTTTTAAAATTTTGACTAAAAAAAATTAAGTTTGTAGAAAACACCTTGATAAAGTCAGTTAATTGGAACTAATATGTACTTTCTTTTTATTTTCTTTTTCACTACTCTTAATGCTAATATTAAGGTAAATGACATTGGCATTTATCATTGACTAGTAATGAAATAACAGCCTGCTCTTCTTGATAGCCAGGTGAGGATGCCAAAAAACTGTCTGTAATAAACAGCATTCAGAGAGACATTTACAAATGAGTTTCAAACTTTTCTCCACCTCCTATGCAGTATTGTGTAGTGGGAGTCTCCAAGAGTTGCTACAGAGAGACTAAGGATCAGCATGAGCCAGGTTCATGTGTGGGAATAGTGTTGGTTAAGACTGAAGAATTTTGACTCAGCAACATGTTGCTGGGGATTGTTGCTAAGGGATTGAAAATGAGTGTTGAGAATACAGTATCTATATAAGTGATGGATAGCATCACTAAATACAAATATATAACGTAACTTTAGAGTGATAATTTTTCAAACATTTTTGTTACAATTAACTTATATTTGTCATGGTGCTTCTGTTTTTTTAAGTACAAGTTCATTAAGCTTTTCAGACCAAATACATTCAATTGAGAAAGTGGAGGACTTCCTGAAAGGCAATTTCTGTACTTATTAACTGTAAATTCTTATGCTACTTTTGGACACACTCACTGCAAACCATTAATCTTTTCAGTTGCAAAAATACTTTGTTTTTGACATAGCTTCAGAGTTACAGATTCCATCTGGCTGTCAGTTAGAGGAATGTGCTTTCATTACAAATACCTTTTTAGGCTTTTTTTGTCAAGGCTGTGAAAATTTATGATATGTGAATATCCTGTTAATAAGATATGATAGAAAGAAAATAGTAGCAAACTGTTCTGACAGTGGATTACTGTGTTGTCTATACTTTTAAGTACAAACTCATAATTAAATAAAGTCTAAGATCTAGGCAGTTTTGGAATTTCCTCGATCCCCTGCAGCTTTGCATGATATTATAGAGAGGTTTGTTATATAAAGACATGCAAAAAATATGGCTGGCTGTGAAGGCTTGATTCAAATATTTATTTTTTTCACAGAGGGTTAATACAAAGTCTTCTGCTTTCCCTTATTTTTGGTATCTAAGCTGAAAATTCCTTTCAGACAATAAGCTGTGTTTCTGAAGGTGCTTTGCCTCAATTTTGTCATGCATAACACAGTGGTAGGGCTTGCTTATAAAAGGAGATGCAATTTGTTTGCAAGTTATTCCTTAATTTTTGAAATAATTTCTGCTTCCTTCATGCTCTCTTT
>NW_010123528.1:45771-61086 GCF_000699245.1 Pterocles gutturalis
TGGCCAAGAACATTTTCTCATTTTTAGTGAAGCTCTTCTCTTTTTTTCCTTATGTAGTGATTTTGGTTTTCCTTTGTTCTCCCTATTTGGTATGCACATGAAAGCGGATGGTCTGTCGCTCTCTGGGAGCAAGTCCAGATGACCTGAAGGACCCAATTAAAATTAGTATTCCACGCTATGTCCTGTGTGGGCAGGGAAAGGATGAACACTATGAGTTTGAAATAAAGGTAAGTGATTTTCAGTTGCTTTGCCTTAATGTTTGGGGTCTCTGTACACATGTTGCTTGCATTTATACAACAGTAGCATCAGAGTAGCAATAATAATAGAAAAACGCCTTTTGTGTAAAACCAAATTGTTCCTAGTTTGCTCTATCCATCTGTTGATGTTCACTGTGACAGCATCACAGGGAAGATGGAAACAGCAGCTGGAAACGCACCTGAGAATCTGCAGATTCCAGAAATCACCTTACTGACCCCAGTGAAATGTAGTTTTTGTTTCACTAAGTGCAATTTTTGCTTCTGTGTCTTTCTGTTGTCTAAGTGGCCTCGGTACTGCTAAATACAAGAGATTGTGAGAAAGCATGCACAATATAGGACACTACAAATACAGGTATTTGCCAAGTGGATCAATTGTACATAGGAATTTGGTGGTCAAGCTCTTGGAGTGAGCAGTTCCAGATCCAATATAACATAATTCAGCTGGAAGTGTTGCAGAGATGAGGATTAAAAGCATATTGGTTATACGAAAGCCCTTTACTGAGATTTGTCAGGTATGGAAAGTTATTAGACTTGAAATATTTGGCTGTAGTAATGAAAGCATAATTAAAGTATTTTGCACATATCCACAACAAAGGCTTGATTCCTTTAGGGCTCTTACTGTTGTTCTGATTCTTCCCACCCTGCTTTTCTAAGATCTAACTTCTCCAAAATGTTATCTGCTTCCTCTCCATTCTAGTGACTTACTCAATTGAACTTCTGTGTACAGAAGTGCTGGAAAAAAAAAATGCATATTCATTATGTTTCCTCTGGTACTAAGCCAGTGTTTTTTCGAAGTAAGATGTGAAGTCTAATTGGAAATGTGCTCTCAGTGCATGTGGACATGTAGTATAACTGATATACATGGCATCAGAGACAGAATTGGCAACCTTCTTCACTGAATGTGCTGCCAGATGCTTGGTTAGCTGGTGGAGTGACCTGCCCTCACAGTGTGCAGGACCGTTATTGAACTATGCTCATAGTCTCTTTTACAAAGGCTTTTATTAAGATGGGCAATCTTAGCTCTATTTGAGCTAATTGCATTTTAATCTTGAAACATATTGCAGAATGTGTGGATTGAATACTTCTTTTTGCCTTTTGAACCTTGAATTTCGTGGGGCCAGCAAAAGCCCAGAGACACAGAGAAGAGTAAGTGCATACAAAACTTCCTCAGGGACTGTTCTAGCCATCGACTATTTTCAGCACAGGATTTACTGTGCTGGGTAATTGTTAGTGAAGGTAAATACAGTAAAAAAGTATTTTCTCTTTTTTGTAAGTTGGTGGATTTCTTTTCCAAGTATTCTCCCTTTATCCCTAAACCCCATGTAAGCAGCTGCAAGATCTTAGGATGAAGGGGCAGTTAAAGAGCATGTGCAGGAAGACTTGGGCTTACCTGGAAGGAAATGTAATAGAAAGAAAATGTTGGAAAGGGGTTGGATTTGTAACCAGGAAAGAACAGGAGTATGTATCAAGGAGAGATGAAAATGCATATAAAACTAGGCTTCAGGAGTTCTGTTGCTTGTATTTTGTTTTTGTGAGAAGCAAAGCTTCCAACCTAACCTAGGTAGTGGCATGGAATGAGCAGATGCTCTGGCTAAGAGTGGTGGTATATGGAATGGCTGTTGTCTTCTGTCGTACTTCCTGGTACCATCTTTTCTCTCTCTCCTGTGCCATTTCTAGGCTGCTTCTAAAAGAAACTACTGCTTAAATAGCTGCTTTGATGAAGTTCAAAGCAAAGAAATGGGTGACATATGTGGTAGGGAATGGGCTATCACTTTAGTAATTGTACTCCATTGCTGTCAGCTTGCTTAGAGCACTAAATATTTTTATTGAAGCTCCTATTGACCTTAGTTTAGCTGTCTTTGGGATGTTTCTTACAATCATTCCCTTAAACAAATCGATGGATTGTTTATGCTTTATCCTTTGCCTCCAGGTCTCTCTGTCACAGTGGGCTGCTTTTTCTGTGGTCAGGATTTGGCTCCAAGCTACAATCCACAGACCTTCCACAGACTTTTCTATTTTAAAACTTTCCCCTGCAGAGCTCCTAGCTCTAATTTGATCTGTATTAAATCTTCAGCTGCTGTTACTTTTATTCTGTGGGAAATCAGAGTACATGGTGCAGTGGGGTTTTTTTGTTTGTTTTGTGGTTGTGTTTTTGGGGGTTTTTTTGGGGGGTGTTTTTTTGTTTTTGGTGGGGTTTTTTTGTTGTTGTTTTATTTTGGTTTAGGTTTTTTTGCATTGAAAATTGGGGAAGTAGGAAGATAGGGCAGGGAGGAGAGAACATGTAGTTGTTTATTTCATCCCTTCTTGATGGGTTGGGATACCATGTCAGTTGTTGAAATAATTCAGTTGAAGCTGTGGATGCCCCGTCCCTGGAGGTGTTCAAGGCCAGGTTGGATGAGGTTTTGAGCAACCTGGTCTAGTGGGAGGTGTCCCTATCCATGGCAGGGGGGTTGGAATAGATGATTTTTAAGGTCCCTTGCAACCCAAACCGTTCTGTGATTCTATGAATACCTTCTTTCAGCCTTACTTTATTTTGTTCAAGTTTATTTTCAGGTTATCTCATACCAAAATACGTGTCAACCTTGGGGAAGAGCTGGGGCATTGTTAACCTCGTTTCCTGTGCGAGCTCCCAAGTAAGCTTTTTTCATCAAGGTTCCTCTTGCGCTTGGGAAAATGACCAATTTGCACGTAACCGCACTTTGAAATCTCACAAAGGGACAAGGGATGATTGAGTTGAATTGTAAACCTTTGAATCCTAGGTATCTTGGAAGTATCTTCTTCAGCAGATGTTTCTAGTCGTTGTATTTGTAGTTAAATCCTGGCGCACTGCTGTATAGAGGAACAAATGTAACAAATTTATATACATGACAAATATATAAATTTCTTTTTGTGACATGCAATAGTAAAGATTATTTCCTTTCATGCCACAAGAGAGAGAGAGTGAGTTCCACTTTTCTTGGCAGCATCACAGTCAGTTTATAAGTCTTTCAACTCTAACATACCATCAAAAAATATTTTCTTTTACTGCTGGTTCAGCATCTTGTCCATCTAGACATATATAACATTTGGGAATGGGCCAGCAAGGTGGTCTGTCCACTCAGGTTCTTCCGCTGGATACAGATCCTATTTCAAGATGTTGAGTGACTCCCATGAGGAACCTGTTGGGGAGAGTTCAAAATAGAAATAAAACTATACTTTTATTGGAGTTAAGATAGCAGCTTCTCCTTTTGCGACAAGAGATGTCATGGACCTGTTTATGCTGGTTTGCTATTAAATATTCAGTATGAATAGATACTTTTCAAAAAAAACTTCTATTTGAGTGACAGTTTTATATGTTGTCTTTAAAGACATGATAAAACAGTAATCAGGTCTAAACATATTTCTGTTAGAGCTAAATTAGAGAAGACTATTTTTGTATTCTCCTCTTCCTTTCATGTTGTGACACATGCAATATTCAGACAAGGCTGTGCTAGAAACAGTGTGTGGGAAGAGCTTTTGCATCCATAAGACCGTTGACATCTGTTACAGACACTGCCTGTGGTCACAGACAGTACCTGTGGATGGCAGAAGGAGCAGTGAGGCAGCAGGGAAGAAGGAACTCCAGCTCACGTAAAGGCCCACAGGCTCTCCCAAGGGGAGGTGATGAAAGCAAAGCCTGGAATCAAGCACAGCCCTGCAAGGGATCCTCTGACAAGAGGGAAAGTTGTAGATAAGCCTTCTCATTTTTATTCACCTTTCCCTAGTTCTGACTTCTCTCATTTTATTTGTCCCGTTTGCTATTCTTTCAAAACTGGCTTTTTCTTGTGTTTCAAAGCCTTTCAATCATCTCTGATGAGTTCTCTGTAGGAGAAGATTTAGGCAGGTGCGCCCCAAACCAGTGCTTTTCTCCAGGTATGGTCACAGTTCAGCGCGGTCAAGTGCTGTGGTGGGTCTGCTTAAAATGTCCATGTCCAAGTTTCTTTCAGTGAGCTGTTGTGGAATCTGAGTAAAGCAGAAGCAGTGCTCATTGGTACAGAGTTCTTAGAGAAAATTAGGCATGCTCATTATCTACCTAAATTAGAAAAAAGAAAAAGCCCGATCTTCTCTCAACTGTATCAGGTTAATACTCTCAATGATGAATAGAAAAGGTTCAATTAAATTTCTAAGCAAGCTTGTGCTTTACAGGTGCTTTATTCATAGACAGTGTGAGGAACAGTTTCAGCAAGGTCTGTTTCGAGAAATAAGAATTTTCACAATTAGTGTAGACAGTTTAACTAGCCCAGATAATTAAGGTGGGCATGTTGTGTTCCTTCTGATTGCTTCTGAATCAGGTGGAGTATTTATTTATTCCCCATCCCCTCATGGTTTTACTTCTATTTCTGTGGGGCAGAAGGGGAACAAACTCTGTGGTATGTTTTACAATGAAATAAGTTGAAAATGTCTGTTAGGTTATTTTTTTGTCAGTCATCATGCAGAAGAAAAGATAAGGAGGCAGGACTGTAGTATCTCATTTGAAATTTGAGTTTTATATACCAAATGGTATATAAGGGCTAACCGGTCACATGCACTTAAATTAAAAAACCCCACAATTCTGAGGCGAGTCTGGGATCGCTTAAGTGCCCAGATAAGAATTTTTTGCGAATCTGTCTTTGCAGATTTAGTCAGCCATACATCTTTATATTAAGAAAATATTTTTAACTGCTATATTAGCAAATTACAAGTAAAAAGTAAAGGGCTATCCAAATTTGCTTCACTTGCTAGATCTACATTTGTGCCATCCCATATTTACAGAGTATATAGTCTGTCATACAGCTTTTTTAAATGAGGGAAAACAATCCCAGCCCCAACTGGCTGTATCAGATGTGGGAATAAAAGGCCATGTTCTGGAAATGCTATTGCTATGAAAGGTGTGCTGTAGTTCTCGTGTTTATATGAGTGGAGTTTGATCCTAATAACATTATTGTTGAGATTTGGGGACTCGTTAAAATTCTGTTTAGCTTTGAAATTAATTTTCCAATAATCTCAGCAGTATGGGAAGGAGGGAGAGGCTTGATGACATCTTGCCTCAACAGAGGAAAAAAATATCACTAACAATAACAAAATTTTGCAATGCATTACCTGCTAGTCTAATTGCAAAAGTTAGGAAAGTAAATGAAGAGGATGACAGGGACAAAGTCAGGTCAAGCAAAGCCACCAGAGGAATGCTCTAGAGAAAACCCTTTACTTCTTAGGCAGCACAGATATATGGCTTTGCTTTTCTGTCCATCTCTAACAAGTATTACCAAAGAGATCATTAAAATGGTTGTTTATTAAACTTTGTAGAAGAAAGCTAATAAATAAGTGTCTCTAGGCAATTTGATTTGGGTAAGTTTGGTACTACCCTATCACCTAGACAGCTGGCAGATGCACAGCAAACAACTTGACGAGCAAGCTGACATACGTCCTCTTATTCAGGCTGTGCAGCTGTGGGAGTCCTGGATGCTTTGTGCTAGATTGCTCCCCTGAAGGCTGTGAAAACCCTAGGGAAAAAAAGAGGTCACTTTTGAATAAACATCGTGTACAAATGAAATTATCACAGCAAAATTTTGTGAATCAGAAATACTAAAATACAGAATTAAAGCAAAAAGAAAGCAGGAAGTGACATCTCTATTTTATGGTTATCTATTGCACTCTAATGTTTACTTGTACATTGAAATCACAAAGCCCTTTAAAGCCAGAACAAAATGGTTAATTGGTTAATCAAGATCAGTGTAACTTATGTATTCCTGAATTGTTACTTTTTTTTTAGTTAAGCGTGCCTATCTGTGTTAAATTCTTTCACCTGATTTGTAAAGTTTGAGATACTGTTAACAACGTATTGAGGGAGGGCAACTGTGTGATTTTTTTTTTTTTAATATGTAAATGCAGTCCTTCATGCAGATGTCCTAGTAGCAGTCAAGCTTATTGGTGACATGAAAGATTACTTTTATCAGAAATAAGGAATTCACTTTGTGGAGGTGTGCTAGAAGAACTTACATTTCCATATTTGTGAAAAGTGTTGAGAAGACCAATTTTGTTTACTTACATCTTTCAGTTAAAAATAGAAAAAAACCCTCCCAAACTCCTGTTTCCTGATGTCATAAGACATAAATAACTCTTAGTTTCCAATGCACTTCCCAATTTCCCTGTTCTGTGTGTACAAGGCACCAGCGATGGGGAAGGCAGGACCAGAGATGAGTTTGTTGCGAGCATGAGATAGGGGTTGTCAACACAGTGCTTGGATGCTGGTTCCCTCTGGCTTTATTGCTCTGGTTTCTTTTTCTCCTCCTTGGTTATCCTGCTCTGCTGTGACTTTCTGTCACTGGAACTTTCTGATACGCCCAGTAGTGAGGGATCTACTTGTTCAGTTTAGGAGTCGCTTTAGGATTAAAACCCAAGCCTGTGTCTTTTTGAAAAGCATTTTATTAAAATGCTTATTTTTGATGTTCATGCATAAATTAGCTAGGCAGAGGGAATATCACATATTAGACCTGTTAGGTTAAAAAAAAACAACAGCCTTTTCAGGGTTAGGCAGTGCCAGTTGGCTGTCTGCGGCTCTAACTAGTCACTGTAGAAACTGCCCGCTCTCCCTGCAGCATCGCTGCTTTGGTAGCCTTGGATCGCCTGAGCTACAGAAAGAGTGATGTGAATCCAAAAGCTCCAGCAGTTGCATTTTATGGCCCTGTGCTGGGTTTGTGTGGTGGGGTTTTGGTGTTGGGGGAGGGGCTGCAGGGGTGGCTCCTGTGAGAAGCTGCCAGAAGCTTCCCTGGCTCCAAGTCAGACCTGCTTCTGGGCACGGCCGAGCCTGTCAGAGCCTCTGCAGTAGCATAAAAACTGCTGGAAGCGGCAGTGGAGAGAGAGAGTGGGATGTGAGAGAAACACCTAGGCAGACACCAAGGTCAGTGAAGAAAGGAGGGGGAGGAGGTGAGCCGGAGCAGGGATTCCCCTGCAGCCTGTGGAGGATCCCATGCTGGAGCAGGGCGCTCTGCCCGAAGGAGGCTGTGACTCTGTGGGAGGCCTGCGCTGGAGCAGGGCAAGAGTGTAAGGAGCCATCCCCCCGGGGGAGGAGGGAGCGGCAGAAACAGAGTGTGATGAACAGGCCACAGCCCCCATTCCCCATCCTCCTGCGCCACTGGCGAGGAGGAGGTAGAGAAAATTAGGAGAGAAGTTGGGCCCAGGAAGAAGGGAGGGGTAAGGGAAAGATGTTCTTAAGATTTGGTTTTATTTCTCATTATCCTACTCTGATTTGGTTGGTAACAAATTAAATTGTTTTTCTTTCCCCAAGTTGAGTCTGTTTTGCCTGTGACCATAACTGGTGAGTGATCCCTCCCTGTCCTTGTCTCGAACCACAAGTTTTTACCTTTTGTTCTTGCGATTCTCCTCCCCATCCCACTGGAGAGGGAGGAGTGAGCAAGTGGCCGCATGGTGCTCGATTGTCAGCTGGACCTAAACCACAAGACTCCTACTTAAAAATATCTTCCATTTCACCTAATTTCAGACAGTGAAAAATTTAATTTCCGTGAAATTTTTGTTGGTTTCTCAATTGCAGTCAGAATTTTCCGAATAACTGAGGGCAAGGTTGGTTTGCCCACCCCCTTTGCTCCTGTTGCTATGTGCTTTATTCATATTAGTTATTCTGTTGATTTTAATGAAACTTCCTGTATAAATTGAATGTTCATCAACATATTGATGACACGGGCACAGAATGTTTTAAAGGAATATCTTCTACTGAAAGCTGGCATATATAATTTTTTTTTAACTACAAATTGGAATCCCATTCTGCATGGTAATGAACTCTGTGGGTCCGAGAAACATGTATATGTTATTTCTATGTGTATCTGTGTATACGTGTGTGTGTATATGAGAATATATACATTTCTGTGAATGTGTAGAGAGGCTACACTGCACTTGTGCTGGATGTTATTCGTCCATTAATGGAACACCCACTGATTGTAATGCTGTTAGCTGCATAGCTGCACTGAGGAATGATTTGGGATATTTTAATGTGTTTACAGCCTTGTCAAACCACTGCAGAGTAAGGAATAAATGCATTCAGTTTTTTTGCTTTGCAATCAGTGCTCCTTATTAAATACACTTCTGTCACTGAGAAAGAAAGAAAGAAAAATTAAGTAAACCTATAAAAGCTTATGAAATTAAGGAAATTGCCTGTTTTAATCTGGTAACCTTGTATACTGCATGGTTTTTAGTGTTACGCATCGCATGGATTTACTTCTGTTTCTTCTTTTTATATTGTCTGATATAGATAACAGTCCTGGATGAGACATGGACAGTGTTCAGGCGGTACAGTCGTTTTCGGGAAATGCATAAAACTTTGAAAATGAAGTACCCAGAGGTAAGTTTTGGTAAAACTTCTTATGCAGAAAAGGGTGGAGGTAGAGACTTGAAAATAAGGGTTTTTTGAAAGATGTTTGCTCAAAACCAATATTCCTCTCAGCCGTATGCTTCCAGTAAGATTGGCAAGCCCTTCAGCAGGTTAAAGCTTCAAGGCTGCTAGATACAGAATGCATGTTGCAGTTAAATTATGGCTCTGTGTGTTGCCTCTAGCCATTAATTGCCTTTACTGCTGGCCGGTGTCGTTCCCTGGAGGTTGCTGTTTTGTTCATTGCAAGATACTTGCAGTCAGATCATGTCATTCTGACAGCTCCTCATTTAAAAGAAGAGCGCTGTTCCACAGATATCCTTTTGTAATAGTGGCTTTCAGGTCTCTGCAAAATGAAAAATTGATGCTTTTGACCACCTTGGAGACTCTGGGCATTCAGGATATGAGGAGCTGTGCCTGACAGAGCTTTAGTTCACTGGAGTGAGCATTTGTAGAATTACAGTTCTTGGTTTCCACATCTAACTTTAATAATTAACATTTTGCTTCCTTTCTACTTCTTCCCTTGAATATTAAAAGAAATAAATCATTCAGTTATACTCAAAATTAATATATATCGTTAATATACTCAAAAAAAGAGATAGATGCAGTAGTGTGCAAATGCTTTCTTGGTCTTCACTGATGTATTCTTTAAGCTGTAAACTAATAGAGCATGGGAAGACCTTGAGTTTTAAAGAGTAAAATATGTAGATCTGTTTTGTGGAGATTCTGGGACTGAAATCATTCCCGTTCCAAAACAGTAGGAAAAACAGAAATTGAAACTACCACGCACCAAATATCTAAGGACAAGTTTAAAAGGAAAAAAAGGGGGGGGGGGGGGAGAGAAAAGGAAAATTAGGTCACCTTTTCTGATTGTCAGAAAGTTTTGAAAGGTAAAAATGAGTTTTGAGTGGAAAATTAAAATGTTCTCTTTCCAGAAATACTTTCAAAAATATTACTTGTAAATGAACACTAGTATCATGGTTTTGATTCAAATGAATTGCCATTTCCTTCGGATGTTAGAGTTATAGTCTGTCAACAGTAATACCCTAATTGCATCTAACTCTAGAAAAAACAACTAGGCAGCCATCCAGTTGAAACAGAAAAGGACCACTTGAATCCCCCTGAAGACTGATCTTTCCCATTTACAAAAATGTGTTTGAATAGTCTTTTCCAGAATCTGTTATCAGTCCTGACAATACATCGAGGAACAATTGAATTTGGCTTTTACAGATACGTCAGAGGGAGAACAACTTCTTTGTAGTATGTAATAATCAGGTTTAGGAGGAATCTGATGTTCTTAAAGCCATTATTAAAATGTCCTGTGTGCTGCCGCATATTAATGTCACTTTTTTTCATCAAGTATTTGTGACTTGCAAAATCAGGCTTTTTTTTTGTGTTACAGGAGAGTGTAGGGGGTTTTTTTGTTGGTGTTTTGTTTGCTTGTTTTGAAGAACTGTGAGACCATAGTGGTGGTATTACTAGTTCAAAATGAAGTCCAGCATCCAGGAGCATAGAAGAGAGGAAAAGATCCCAGCCTAGAGCAAAAGTACATAATTTTCTTCATCTTGGAGTCTTCCCAGCTGAAGTTGTTTTTGTTGTAGTTTATAGCTCATGATTAATATCTTTGTTGTGCATTTTATCTACATTTTCTGTACTCTACACCACTCATTTTGTAGGTAGGCATTTTTGCTGCTTTTTTTTTCCAGCTTCTTCCCTCTGCAGCCATGCTTGCAAGGTCAATACATTCTTTAGTTTAATGTGCTAGTTTGTTTCTTATTGACAGGTCTGTGTTGCCATATATCTGTCTCTTAGGTAGACTTATTGAGATTTACATCTAGTACATTAACAGAATTATTAGTTTAACTATGCAGATGATTAAATGTCTAATTTCCACATAGAAACGCATTATGGCATATTTTATTAAGTTATCTATTCATTTCTCAACAATTTTTGTAAGCTGGGGCAAATACCGAGTCTTACAAGTTTGCCAATATAGCTTTACCTAAAGTATGATTCTCTTTGGAGAAGTACAGGAAGGTGTTTTGGCTTCTAATGTACTTGAAAGAAATGTTTAGTCATGTTACTTTCCGAAACAATAGATCTGTAGCTTTAGTAGTGTCTTCTTCTAGTCTTTATCAAGCCTCCTCTTCTCTGTGGCCTTCAATATCAGTGAGGTTCAAGTATGCATATCTTTGCTAAGTACAAAGCGTACACTAAAGTTCTGGAGTAGTGAAATAATCATTTGATTGTGTCATCTATTGCTTTTAGATAGGTACTGTCACCTAAGTACCTGTTTTGGAAACGCTTTCAGCATCGATGATGTCATCTCTGTTTTACATAGTCCAGGCTGTAGTGTTGTGTCCACTCCTGCTTTGAGACTTAGAGCACCACATGAAAATGGCAAGAAAAAAAACCCTGGTTGATATGCAGCCGGTTTCTTCTACTTGTCAGCATTTCTACAAACTACTGTGTCCTTGTTTATCAGAGGGGAAGAGCACACTGAGATGGATGAAACGTGTAACATTGTGCGCTGTAGTAAAGATTTAGTGTTTGTTTTATTTGAAGGAATTTCATTATCAATGTTACATATGTGAATGATTAATAGATTCCCATATTTTTACCTTTATTTAAAATAGCCTTAATTTATGGTGATTTTGGATTAGTTTTGCAATGCGAGTAGGAGTTCAGTTTGTTTGGTAAATTGAAAATCATCTGTCTGCTTCTGCTCATCTGTCATTGACCTAATTTGGGATTAACCGTGATGCTAAAATGCATTTTAATACCAAACGTGGCAAAGATAAATCCTTAGTTACTGTATATTATTCCAAAGAAACCTGATCCTTAAAAGCTACGTTGTTAGAATCCATCAGAGTTGAATTTTATTTTGCATAGTTCACCTTCCAACTCTAAATTAATATTTATAATGAACAGCGAAAATACTGTGGACGTGTTTAATATATGACTGTCCTGCTTTTAGAAGTGAACTTTACAGCTCATTAGTTGCTCGGCTCTGAGTTACTACATCAGTATTTTAATAATTTGCTGATCTTGCATTTCGTGTTGCTGCCACTGAATTCCCAAAGGAGTGTATTGCCAAACTGATTTATTAGAAAGGTTTGAAAAAAAAAGAGTATCTCTTTCAAAAGCAGGAACTGTCTAATGTCTTCCAGTCTTACAATATGCCATGTATTTTATATATTTACACATTTCTTCTCATGTAATTAAGTGGCTGCTGACAGCTGGATATCTAATTGAAATGTGTCGCATTCAAATTTTGAAAGACTGAAGAAGCTGCAACAGGGTGAGATTGTGCTAGTGGCAGATAAGTACCAAGAATTTAACAGTGCCTTTTTTTCTTTACATCTGCATAATTGTCATTTGCCCAGCTTCAGCTTGCTTTCTTCAGCTGCTAGGTTGTTAATGCATCTCTTATTATTTTTGGAATTTTAATTAAGACCATACTTGGCTTTCAGTTGCAGTGGTCTCTGTAGTGAATATACTTTTTGTTTGTCGTTAGTCAGAAAAAGAAGCAAATGGGCTCTTTAATAGAGAAATGAGAACTTTCAGAGTAAGATTCTCCTTTTTTTCTTCCTCCTTCATCTTTTCCTCTCAGTTCGTGGTTTTGAAATATTACCAGGGTGCTGATTTCTGCAGAAAACTCACCCTTCCTGATTCCCATCTTGCTGTGAGGGAAAACTCTTTCTCTCATCTCTGTTAGTTCAGCACATTCTGGTGATGCACTGTTGTGATGGCCAGTGCTCTCCTTTTCTTACCACTTTCTTGTCTCTTCCCTCTTCCAAAGGAGAGCAGACGAAACGTCTGTCTTTCCCTCACCAAATCTAAAGTTTATGAAGTACCTCATGCATGTGGGTTCCCTTCATTCCAACGTGCATCCAAGCATCTACACCAGGTTTTGTGGGGCTTTCACTGTAGGCTCTGCTTATGGAGTTGCCTGTCAATCTTCTTGAAACCTCTTTCTGTGTGCATAAAGATCTGTACATGGTGTTAAGGGAAGCAGCTAGTATTGAGGCATTTTTATTACTAATAGTGATTCTCGACTTAAAATATTAGTAAATCCGTAGAGAGCTGCCAAAGAGAGGCTGAAAGGTAAGCTTGCATTTATCTATTCACTCATGGAGATAAGGATGCGCGTAGGCAAGATTTCTACAGGAGTATTAAAGCTATCAGTTTCTAGCTTATTTAACAGAATGTAATAATTTGTGTATTTGTATTTGATATATGGGTTCTGTATATAAATACATACTTGTATCTTTCACAGTCTAAGGCCTAAAAGAACTGTTTATAATTATTAAAGAATTTTAGGTCATAATTGAGCCAGCTTCCCGTTCTGCTGGTCTGGTTTTTGTTGTCTGACATTACGGAATGGGTCCATAATATCTGAATCAGGAACATCTGCGTAAACTTAAACCTTCAAGCCAAAGTTACCAGGTGATCTGCCTCTACCCCCATCTGCTGTTCCCACTGGGGAAATCAGTATGCGTGGTATGTTGCAGTAACACATCAATATCGTGAATCTCAGAGGTTAGGAATAGAGACTGTTGCTTGGATGACAAGGTTTTTCAGGCACATTAACTATTTGACAGTAAAGATTGTATTTTATAACTGTTAGGAAAAATGCTGTCTGGGTCCCATTTTTTTTTTTTTTTTGTGTGTGTAGTGTTCTGGAGGAAAGGCTCTCATCTGTAGTGTCAATGAGAATTATATATTCCTTTTTACTTCTGAAGATAATATTCTCTGCTTATCAGAATTCCTTTTTTTTACAGAGTATTCTATTTGAGTGAACTTGAGGCTCTTGTCAACTGGAGGAGGAAACAGGCTGCTCTTTTCTTTGCATGCCTGCAATAAATGCATGAAACTGAAAGAGCACAATATTTCTCAAGTCTTTCAGAAATAGTATGTGAATGTTTTTTAATATATAGTAAATTCAGAACAATTGTTGCAAGCTTATTTTAAAAATGTTTTTCAATATTTCAGATTTTTCAAAACTCAAAATGGTTGGTCCATTATTTACTGGAAGTTTTTAGTATCCCAGAGAAAAGATACAAGAAATATGTTGTATCTTGGTAAAGCCAGTTCCTGTTTCATCCATCCATACTGCCCGCAGCCACACAGCTTTATGTATATGTTTGCTATTAAAATGTAACAGACAGCAGTTTTGTAATCTTTTAAGTTCTTTTTAGACTTCTTTCTAGACCCACTTATTATTTAGGACTAATTCTGCCCTGTAATGATGGAAGAAGAGGCATGAACCACCCCTGACTGACCTCACTGTCCTTTCCTTTTGGCTCCATACTGCTCTTTTGGGTGACTGCCAGGGAAGGATCTCCATTTTTCTAGGTGGTCCATACACCTGGTGCTCTTGATAAGTAATAGGCGAGAGGAATCTTCTACACAAAATGCTAGCACAGGTAGTGGTGAGGGGATGAATTTGAGATGAAACCTTTAATTTTAGGAGAGCATCCTTGGATTCTGCAAGAGATTCTGTCCAGGATCACTGACCGAGAAAAGCAACTTTTTACTAACTTTCAAGACATGGTTGGTGGGGGTTTAGGGTTTTTTATTCTTCCCCCTGATAGTCTCAAGGGTAATTAGACAATTTATCTCTGTTTGTGTGTTTATTAAATTATTTCTTAAAAGACTTGCCACAGATGCAGAGTTCTCCCTCCTAAGGAAGAATACAAATAGAGAAATTAAACCAGGAACAGAGCAGTAAGGCAGCAGACTTGTGCAGAGCACTTAAGGCAGCATTTTGGCTGGGATCTTAGCTGTCTGTTCGATTCTGATTTGTAACTGTGCAGCTGTAGTGTTTCATTAAGGGTAATATTTGTGTTAATCTCCTGGGATGACTTTGAAAGGGAAAAGGATGAGGAAGCAATAACTTTGAGGTACTTGGCTTGCAGGGCTGGCGAGCCGGTTGCCATGTAACTAGTGAGCTCCTGGAGCTTAGGAGCTGCTTTGGTAGCAGTAGTTGAAAGCTTGTTGCATCAGAGCTGGCCAGCCTAAAGCTCTGCTGATTTTTACCATTAGATTTTTCTCATATATTGACATCAGTAACTGTGTATTTAATTAATATATACAATTTAGGTAGCATGTTCATATTGAATGCAAAATCTTGGACGTTTGGATGTTTCTAGTGTTCAACTGTAGGTAGCGTAAAGCACCATAGCTGTAAATAACTGTAACTAAAATCTTCTGAGACGATACCTAAAATGAGTTTATTCTGAAACCTTGAATGCTTATGCCAAAGCCTTGATCCTGCAGTGACTGAAGTCCCAATCCACTCACAAGTTCAATGATTACTGAGATTGATGTTTTGAAACTTGTTGACCAAGAAACAGTTTAAAATCAAGGGTTATCTGTACTAGAGAGAGCAGCGTGTAGCATATAGTAATGAATGTGATGGTACAAATCTTGCTACAAAAGTTTTCTTGTTATTTTAGCAAGTCCAGTTTTTTCTGTATATGGATTCTTAGTTCAGATTTTTCAGCCTCTAGGAACTCCATGACCCTTAGCGAGCATAGTATATGACAATATTTTAGATTTATTTCTGTATTTGAAAATTTGATCCAGTGAAGAAATAAACTTGTTGATGTGTTCTGCCTGGATTGGAAGGATATTTTTGGATGTTAACTACCAAATTTGGATATATATATATATATA
>NW_010123529.1:0-292 GCF_000699245.1 Pterocles gutturalis
CCCACTAATTTGGGTGGGAAAGAACCTCTCAGGTCCCTGGTCCAACCAATTTCTCAAAGCCAGGTAACGTCGAAGCTCTCTGCCTGCACCCTGCCTGTACCCTGCCTGCTCCGTGCCTGCACCCTGCCTGATCCTGCCTGCTCCCCTCCTCCTGCCTGCACAGTCCAGTGCAGTCCCAGAGTCCCCCCAGGCCTCCCCTTACCTGGACACCTTGAACCTGGGGAAGGTGATGCTGTTCTTGATGAACAAGGTGAACTTCTCTGCTTCTGACAACAGGGCAGGGCTGACAAAC
>NW_010123529.1:527-1108 GCF_000699245.1 Pterocles gutturalis
TGGCTAGAGGAGAGCTTGAGGGCCCTGGGTGCTTTCCTGGGCTCCTTGTCAGACCCATGGCTGTCCCTGCAGACACCTGTGAGGAGGAAGAGGGGAGGCAAGGAGGAAAAGGACTTCTCATCTACCAGGAGATGCTTCAGTGGCCCATGGAGGCTGGAGGTGGAGAAGATCTGATGGGCAGAGCACAACTTTACTCCGAAGGCAAACAGGATAGACAGGGACTGCTGGTCCATGCACAGAGCATCCAGCAGAGTTGGGGTGAGCCACCAGCAAGGTGGGGAGCAAATCACCCCAGGAGAAGCAGAAACCCCATTGGCACACCAGGCAGCATGTGGACCCATGGAGTCTGCATCCACCCAGGCTGTGCTGGCAGGAGCCTGCAGAGCCCTGGCTTGCTCTGACCTACACCCAGTGCTGCTGGGGTGGGAGCAGGTTGGAAAAGGGGCGAGAACATCACTCCTTACCTGGGAACATGATAATCAACTCCAACGGGGCACCAGCCAAAGGTCTCGCAGGTCTTCACAGAGCTGTTAAAATGCACACACTTGCCCATCATGAGCCCTGCGGGGAAGAGAGACGGC